>NW_028283681.1:0-300000 GCF_059441095.1 Idiotropiscis lumnitzeri
ACTGAAAATTAGTCAGAAAAGACTCAAGACAATGATCTTACTCTCTGCCGAATTTTGTGACGTTTTGGCAAAAGAATAGAAATAATAGAAATCCCTTTATTGTCATTGTACTCAAGTGTGCAACGAGATTAGAGGCGTGGCTATTAAGGTGCTGAAAAGTCCGATTGTACTCTGTGGCAACAAAAGCTCCGGCAACATGACTCAGATGATCCTATCTTCTCGAAGTTGTACACATTTGAGGATACTTCAGCCCTGAAGACATCTACCAACTTATTTTACATCATAGTAGTAGCGCCACCAACTGGTAAAAGCTAATACAAGTTATTTTCTTGGATGTTTTTCTCCGTGCAACTCAACAAGGTCGCCCTCATATATGCTCGGATGACTGTTTCGGCCATGAGGATGTCACAATACGAAATTAGTCCTTTTTCGTGAAAAGTTGTGGGAGTGGCATTGCACTGTTCGGCAATAAAACAACGCTGATTATGAGGTTCTAAATATGAACGACAACTCGTGAAACTTTACACACACATCAGGCCGAGCAAATTTATCAATATTTTATACGTTAGTTGTGCAGCTTTTTTGAAATGGCTCGCCATGGCCCTCGAGAAATGTTAAAAAAAAGCAGCTCTGGTTGAGTGTTTCACCTCGCTTTTTGTAAATTTTATGGAGTACAGTGAACCCTCGGTTATCGCGGTTAATGGGGACCGAGACCACCCGCGAAAACTGAAAATCCGCGAAGTAGCGGCGCACCTTCAAAAATGCTTAAAAAAAATATACAATATATATAATAATATATATATATATATATATATATATATATATATATATATATATATACGGGAAGAGAGAGAGTGAAATTCATGTTATAACAAAAAAAACTAATTATTATTAAAACGTATTATTTTTTTATTCCCCAGCCATTCTTTTTGTATTTATTTAATTACTCCGACTTTTACCTGCTGGTACGCCGTCCGGTGTGCCCTGTGAAATGAAAGGTGGCATTCTTTATTTATTTATTCATTTATTCATTCATAACTGACAGCCTCGCGCTCCGCTCGTGCCCGGGCAGAAGAGGTGCTCCAATTTGGCTTAACTGTGACACACGCCCGCCCTCCTCCCCCGGAGCTTCCATTCGGTTAAACTTAGGGGCCGCTTGGCACCGCCCGTGCCCGGGGAAGGTGCTCCTCTTCGGCTTACTGTGACGCGAGCATGCCCTCCTCCTCCGGAGCTTCCATTCGGTTAAACTTAGGGGCCGCTTGGAACCGCCCGTGCCCGGGGAAGGTGCTCCTCTTCGGCTTACTGTGACGCGAGCATGCCCTCCTCCTCCGGAGCTTCCATTCGGTTAAACTTAGGGGCCGCTTGGCACCGCCCGTGCCCGGGGAAGGTGCTCCTCTACGGCTTAACTGCCACGCACGCTGGCCGGAGCTCTGGTACGGTCCGAACCGCGCGAAACGTCGCCACCGATCGTGTCCGGGGGAACGTGCTTTTCTTCGTCCACTCTCCTCTTCGCCCACGCTCTTCTTCGGCGCACGCCGGCCGTCTAACCGCTCCAGCGCCCCGTCGTGCCGCTCGGCGAAACTACAATGCCCCCGAATATTTTTTAGACCCGCGAAGCACTGAATCCGCGAAAGGTGAACCGCGAAGTAGCGAGGGTTCACTGTATGTATAAGACCAAGACCTACAAAAAAGTCTCTTGGAGCAATGAGCTAGGTTTTACATTTTGAATTTACTTAAAAGGGGGCGGGTCACCACAACGGACTTTGTGTAGAAATTATTATTGGGGCCCGAGCAGCGACCGCGGCGAGGTCCCTATTGTTTTTGTAGAAAATATTATTACTTTTATTATTATTATTATTATTATTATTTGGGCCTGAGCAGCGACCGCTGCGAAGTCCCTATTGTTTTTGTAGAAATTATTATTATTATTATTTTTCCGATTGTTCTATCGCATTTTTGACCCCCGAAACATGCACAAAAACTCACCAAACTTGGCAGTCTCATCGGGCATGGCGAAAAATTTGATATTTTAACGTCTAATATGAACAGGAAGTGAGTTATGAAATTTTGAAAGTCCGACTTTTGCCCTTTTTTGCATGTTTACAGGGGTCATTCTTTTGCACCCTGTTCCTAAAGGCTTCATCTGATTGCCTTAAAATTCTGTCTGTAGCATCTGAAGACCTGGCACAAACACTGGGGCTAAAATTTTTTGTTTCCGAAATACTATATGACGGGGGCGGGGCATCAAAGTTTTCACTTAAGATTTCCTTCGCCGCAATGGACAAAATGCTTAATAACTCTCCTGCACATGCTGCTAAAAATCCCAAACTTCACATGTACATAAAGAGTCTGTACCTGAAGACATCTATATGTTTATATTCAGTTATACACCTTGCGCCAATCAATATCATTTTTTACATTTTGACGTACTGCACGGTGCCCTTTTAACGAATCTGATTGAAAATTGGCTAGAAAAGACTCAAGACATTAATCTTACTCTATCCCTATTTTTGTGACTTTCCTTCGAAGGGCGTGGCTATTACGGTGCCGCAGAGTCTGATTATTCTCCGTGGCAACAAAAGTTCCTGCAAAATGATTCAGATGATCCATCTTCTCGAAATTTTTCACATTTGAGGATATTCAGGCCCTGAAGACGGCTGCCAACTTATTTTTGATCGCAGTGGTAGCGCCACCAACTGGTTAAAACAAATACAAATTATTTTCGTTGATTTTTTTCTCCGGGCAGGTTAACAAAATCTACCTTACATTTGCTCGGATGAGTGTTTAGGCCTTGAGGATGTCACAATACGAAAGTCTTTCGCCTTCTTCAGAGTGTCACATGATGGTGTCTTGTGGCCCGTCTTTATCAGCTGATGTTCCATGAGGGCGTGACTTACCTGTCACAAGAATGAAGGCAAGTCACGCCCCCCGCTGTCCGTTCACTCCGCCAAAATGCTGCTCCAGGTGGTAGAGAGGATGAAGGCTCCCTTGTCTCTGTTCATGGTTTTTATGCCTCGCTTGCAGATCTCAATGGCCTCTCTGATCCAGCGCTGTTGTTTGTTCTCTTCGGTGCGGATGACCCTGCCCTTCTCCCGGTCCATGATGTGGTTTTCCCTTTTGCAGTGGTCAGTGATTGCTGATTTGTAATGTTCATGTTGTGCTTGTTCTTTTACTGCTCTGATTTTTCATTTTTTTGACAGGTAAGTCACACCCTCATGGAACATCAGCTGATAAAGACGGGTCTCAAGACACCATCATGCGACACTCTGAAGAAGGCGAAAGACTCGCCGAAACATGTCAGGTAAAAAATTAACCTAAAACATAATTGTCTGCTTTTAATGAATCAGTCAAATATCAATAATAAGAAGACAAAATGAACCTAATACAAATAAATGAATGCTTAATAACTCCCCTGCACATGCTCCTAAAAATCCAAACCTTCACCTGTAAATAAAACGTCCCGACCTGAAGACATCTTAATGTTATTATTTTGTTATACACACAGTGCCGCCAAGTGGAATCAAAAATGTGTTTTTATTTTAATTTTCACGTACTGCACGGTGCCCTTTTGACGAATCCGACTGAAAATTAGTCAGAAAAGACTCAAGACAATGATCTTACTCTCTGCCGAATTTTGTGACGTTTTGGCAAAAGGCGTGGCTATTAAGGTGCTGAAAAGTCCGATTGTACTCTGTGGCAACAAAAGCTCCGGCAACATGACTCAGATGATCCTATCTTCTCGAAGTTGTACACATTTGAGGATACTTCAGCCCTGAAGACATCTACCAACTTATTTTACATCGTAGTAGTAGCGCCACCAACTGGTAAAAGCTAATACAAGTTATTTTCTTGGATGTTTTTCTCCGTGCAACTCAACAATATGCTCGGATGACTGTTTCGGCCATGAGGATGTCACAATACGAAATTCGTGATTTTTCGTGAAAAGTTGTGGGAGTGGCATTGCACTGTTCGGCAATAAAACAAAGCTGATTATGAGGTTCTAAATATGAACGACAACTCGTAAAACTTTACACACACATCAGGCCGAGCAAATTTATCAATATTTTATACGTTAGTTGTGCAGCTTTTTTGAAATGGCTCGCCATGGCCCTCGAGAAATGTTAAAAAAAAGCAGCTCTGGTTGAGTGTTTCACCTCGCTTTTTGTAAATTTTATGGAGTACAGTGAACCCTCGGTTATCGCGGTTAATGGGGACCGAGACCACCCGCGAAAACTGAAAATCCGCGAAGTAGCGGCGCACCTTCAAAAATGCTTAAAAAAAATATACAATATATATAATAAATATATAAATATATATATATATATATATATATATATATATATATATATATACGGGGAGAGAGAGAGTGAAATTCATGTTATAACAAAAAAACCAAATTATTATTAAAACGTATTATTTTTTTATTCCCCAGCCATTCTTTTTGTATTTATTTAATTACTCCGACTTTTACCTGCTGGTACGCCGTCCGGTGTGCCCTGTGAAATGAAAGGTGGCATTCTTTATTTATTTATTCATTCATAACTGACAGCCTCGCGCTCCGCTCGTGCCCGGGCAGAAGAGGTGCTCCAATTTGGCTTAACTATGACACACGCCCGTCCTCCTCCCCCGGAGATTCCATTCGGTTAAACTTAGGGGCCGCTTGGCACCGCCCGTGCCCGGGGAAGGTGCTCCTCTACGGCTTAACTGCCACGCACGCCGGCCGGAGCTCTGGTACGGTCCGAACCGCGCGAAACGTCGCCACCGATCGTGTCCGGGGGAACGTGCTCTTCTTCGTCCACTCTCCTCTTCGCCCACGCTCTTCTTCGGCGCACGCCGGCCGTCTAACCGCTCCAGCGCCCCGTCGTGCCGCTCGGCGAAACTACAATGCCCCCGAATATTTTTTAGACCCGCGAAGCACTGAACCCGCGAAAGGTGAACCGCGAAGTAGCGAGGGTTCACTGTATGTATAAGACCAAGACCTACAAAAAAGTCTCTTGGAGCAATGAGCTAGGTTTTACAGGAAGTCGGCCATTTTGAATTTACTTAAAAGGGGGCGGGTCACCACAATGGACTTTGTGTAGAAATTATTATTGGGGCCCGAGCAGCGACCGCGGCCAGGTCCCTATTGTTTTTGTAGAAAATATTATTACTTTTATTATTATTATTATTATTATTATTAGGGCCTGAGCAGCGACCGCTGCGAAGTCCCTATTGTTTTTGTAGAAATTATTATTATTATTATTTTTCCGATTGTTCGATCGCATTTTTGACCCCCGAAACATGCACAAAAACTCACCAAACTTGGCAGTCTCATCGGGCATGGCGAAAAATTTGATATTTTAACGTCTAATATGAACAGGAAGTGAGTTATGAATTTTTGAAAGTCCGACTTTTGCCCTTTTTTGCATGTTTACAGGGGTCATTCTTTTGCACCCTGATCCTAAAGGCTTCATCTGATTGCCTTAAAATTCTGTCTGTAGCATCTGAAGACCTGGGACAAACACTGGGGCTAAAATTTTTTGTTTCCGAAATACTATATGACGGGGGCGGGGCATCAAAGTTTTCACTTAAGATTTCCTTCGCCGCAATGGACAAAATGCTTAATAACTCTCCTGCACATGCTGCTAAAAATCCAAAACTTCACATGTACATAAAGAGTCTGTACCTGAAGACATCTATATGTTTATATTCAGTTATACACCTTGCGCCAATCAATATCATTTTTTACATTTTGACGTACTGCATGGTGCCCTTTTAACGAATCCGATTGAAAATTGGCTAGAAAAGACTCAAGACATTGATCTTACTCTATCCCTATTTTTATGACTTTCCTTCAAAGGGCGTGGCTATTACGGTGCCGCAGAGTCTGATTATTCTCCGTGGCAACAAAAGTTCCTGCAAAATGATTCAGATGATCCATCTTCTGGAAATCTTTCACATTTGAGGATATTCAGGCCCTGAAGACGGCTGCCAACTTATTTTTGATCGCAGTGGTAGCGCCACCAACTGGTTAAAACAAATACAAATTATTTTCGTTGATGTTTTTCTCCGGGCAGGTGAACAAAATCTACCTTATATTTGCTCGGATGAGTGTTTAGGCCTTGAGCATGTCACAATACAAAAGTCTTTCGCCTTCTTCAGAGTGTCACATGATGCTGTCTTGTGACCCGTCTTTATCAGCTGATGTTCCATGAGGGCGTGACTTACCTGTCACAAGAATGAAGGCAAGTCACGCCCCCCGCTGTCCGTTCACTCCGCCAAGATGCTGGTCCAGGTGGTAGAGAGGATGAAGGCTCCCTTGTCTCTGTTCATGGTTTTTATGCCTCGCTTGCAGATCTCAATGGCCTCTCTGATCCAGCGCTGTTGTTTGTTCTCTTCGGTGCGGATGACCCTGCCCTTCTCCCGGTCCATGATGTGGTTTTCCCTTTTGCAGTGGTCAGTGATTGCTGATTTGTAATGTTCATGTTGTGCTTGTTCTTTGACTGCTCTGATTTTTCATTTTTTTGACAGGTAAGTCACACCCTCATGGAACATCAGCTGATAAAGACGGGTCTCAAGACACCATCATGCGACACTCTGAAGAAGGCGAAAGACTCGCCGAAACATGTCAGGTAAAAAATTAACCTAAAACATAATTGTCTGCTTTTAATGAATCAGTCAAATATCAATAATAAGAAGACAAAATGAACCTAATACAAATAAATGAATGCTTAATAACTCCCCTGCACATGCTCCTAAAAATCCAAACCTTCACCTGTAAATAAAACGTCCCGACCTGAAGACATCTTAATGTTATTATTTTGTTATACACACAGTGCCGCCAAGTGGAATCAAAAATTTGTTTTTATTTTAATTTTCACGTACTGCACGGTGCCCTTTTGACAAATCCGACTGAAAATTAGTCAGAAAAGACTCAAGACAATGATCTTACTCTCTGCCGAATTTTGTGACGTTTTGGCAAAAGGCGTGGCTATTAAGGTGCTGAAAAGTCCGATTGTACTCTGTGGCAACAAAAGCTCCGGCAACATGACTCAGATGATCCTATCTTCTCGAAGTTGTACACATTTGAGGATACTTCAGCCCTGAAGACATCTACCAACTTATTTTACATCGTAAGTAGTAGCGCCACCAACTGGTAAAAGCTAATACAAGTTATTTTCTTGGATGTTTTTCTCTCGTGCAACTCAACAAGGTCGCCCTCATATATGCTCGGATGACTGTTTCGGCCAATGAGGATGTCACAATACGAAATTCGTGATTTTTCGTGAAAAGTTGTGGGAGTGGCATTGCACTGTTCGGCAATAAAACAAAGCTGATTATGAGGTTCTAAATATGAACGACAACTCGTAAAACTTTACACACACATCAGGCCGAGCAAATTTATCAATATTTTATACGTTAAGTTGTGCAGCTTTTTTGAAATGGCTCGCCATGGCCCTCGAGAAATGTTAAAAAAAAGCAGCTCTGGTTGAATGTTTCACCTCGCTTTTTGTAAATTTTATGGAGTACAGTGAACCCTCGGTTATCGCGGTTAATGGGGACCGAGACCATCCGCGAAAACTGAAAATCCGCGAAGTAGCGGCGCACCTTCAAAAATGCTTAAAAAAAATATACAATATATATATAATAATATATAAATATATATATATATATATATATACTATACGGGGGAGAGAGAGAGTGAAATTCATGTTATAACAAAAAAAACAAATTATTATTAAAACGTATTATTTTTTTATTCCCCAGCCATTCTTTTTGTATTTATTTAATTACTCCGACTTTTACCTGCTGGTACGCCGTCCGGTGTGCCCTGTGAAATGAAAGGTGGCATTCTTTATTTATTTATTCATTTATTCATTCATAACTGACAGCCTCGCGCTCCGCTCGTGCCCGGGCAGAAGAGGTGCTCCAATTTGGCTTAACTGTGACACACGCCCGTCCTCCTCCCCCGGAGCTTCCATTCGGTTAAACTTAGGGGCTGCTTGGCACCGCCCGTGCCCGGGGAAGGTGCTCCTCTTCGGCTTACTGTGACGCGAGCATGCCCTCCTCCTCCGGAGCTTCCATTCGGTTAAACTTAGGGGCCGCTTGGAACCGCCCGTGCCCGGGGAAGGTGCTCCTCTTCGGCTTACTGTGACGCGAGCATGCCCTCCTCCTCCGGAGCTTCCATTCGGTTAAACTTAGGGGCCGCTTGGCACCGCCCGTGCCCGGGGAAGGTGCTCCTCTACGGCTTAACTGCCACGCACGCTGGCCGGAGCTCTGGTACGGTCCGAACCGCGCGAAACGTCGCCACCGATCGTGTCCGGGGGAACGTGCTCTTCTTCGTCCACTCTCCTCTTCGCCCACGCTCTTCTTCGGCGCACGCCGGCCGTCTAACCGCTCCAGCGCCCCGTCGTGCCGCTCGGCGAAACTACAATGCCCCCGAATATTTTTTAGACCCGCGAAGCACTGAACCCGCGAAAGGTGAACCGCGAAGTAGCGAGGGTTCACTGTATGTATAAGACCAAGACCTACAAAAAAGTCTCTTGGAGCAATGAGCTAGGTTTTACAGGAAGTCGGCCATTTTGAATTTACTGAAAAGGGGGCGGGTCACCACAATGGACTTTGTGTAGAAATTATTATTGGGGCCCGAGCAGCGACCGCGGCGAGGTCCCTATTGTTTTTGTAGAAGATATTATTACTTTTATTATTATTATTATTATTATTATTAGGGTCTGAGCAGCGACCGCTGCGAAGTCCCTATTGTTTTTGTAGAAATTATTATTATTATTATTTTTCCGATTGTTCGATCGCATTTTTGACCCCCGAAACATGCACAAAAACTCACCAAACTTGGCAGTCTCATCGGGCATGGCGAAAAATTTGATATTTTAACGTCTAATATGAACAGGAAGTGAGTTATGAATTTTTGAAAGTCCGACTTTTGCCCTTTTTTGCATGTTTACAGGGGTCATTCTTTTGCACCCTGATCCTAAAGGCTTCATCTGATTGCCTTAAAATTCTGTCTGTAGCATCTGAAGACCTGGCACAAACACTGGGGCTAAAATTTTTTGTTTCCGAAATACTATATGACGGGGGCGAGGCATCAAAGTTTTCACTTAAGATTTCCTTCGCCGCAATGGACAAAATGCTTAATAACTCTCCTGCACATGCTGCTAAAAATCCAAAACTTCACATGTTCATAAAGAGTCTGTACCTGAAGACTTCTATATATTTATATTCATTTATACACCTTGCGCCAATCAATATCATTTTTTACATTTTGACGTACTGCACGGTGCCCTTTTAACGAATCTGATTGAAAATTGGCTAGAAAAGACTCAAGACATTGATCTTACTCTATCCCTATTTTTGTGACTTTCCTTCGAAGGGCGTGGCTATTACGGTGCCGCAGAGTCTGATTATTCTCCGTGGCAACAAAAGTTCCTGCAAAATGATTCAGATGATCCATCTTCTCGAAATTTTTCACATTTGAGGATATTCAGGCCCTGAAGACGGCTGCCAACTTATTTTTGATCGCAGTGGTAGCGCCACCAACTGGTTAAAACAAATACAAATTATTTTCGTTGATTTTTTTCTCCGGGCAGGTTAACAAAATCTACCTTACATTTGCTCGGATGAGTGTTTAGGCCTTGAGGATGTCACAATACGAAAGTCTTTCGCCTTCTTCAGAGTGTCACATGATGGTGTCTTGTGGCCCGTCTTTATCAGCTGATGTTCCATGAGGGCGTGACTTACCTGTCACAAGAATGAAGGCAAGTCACGCCCCCCGCTGTCCGTTCACTCCGCCAAAATGCTGCTCCAGGTGGTAGAGAGGATGAAGGCTCCCTTGTCTCTGTTCATGGTTTTTATGCCTCGCTTGCAGATCTCAATGGCCTCTCTGATCCAGCGCTGTTGTTTGTTCTCTTCGGTGCGGATGACCCTGCCCTTCTCCCGGTCCATGATGTGGTTTTCCCTTTTGCAGTGGTCAGTGATTGCTGATTTGTAATGTTCATGTTGTGCTTGTTCTTTGACTGCTCTGATTTTTCATTTTTTTGACAGGTAAGTCACACCCTCATGGAACATCAGCTGATAAAGACGGGTCTCAAGACACCATCATGCGACACTCTGAAGAAGGCGAAAGACTCGCCGAAACATGTCAGGTAAAATATTAACCTAAAACATAATTGTCTGCTTTTAATGAATCAGTCAAATATCAATAATAAGAAGACAAAATGAACCTAATACAAATAAATGAATGCTTAATAACTCCCCTGCACATGCTCCTAAAAATCCAAACCTTCACCTGTAAATAAAACGTCCCGACCTGAAGACATCTTAATGTTATTATTTTGTTATACACACAGTGCCGCCAAGTGGAATCAAAAATTTGTTTTTATTTTAATTTTCACGTACTGCACGGTGCCCTTTTGACGAATCCGACTGAAAATTAGTCAGAAAAGACTCAAGACAATGATCTTACTCTCTGCCGAATTTTGTGACGTTTTGGCAAAAGGCGTGGCTATTAAGGTGCTGAAAAGTCCGATTGTACTCTGTGGCAACAAAAGCTCCGGCAACATGACTCAGATGATCCTATCTTCTCGAAGTTGTACACATTTGAGGATACTTCAGCCCTGAAGACATCTACCAACTTATTTTACATCGTAGTAGTAGCGCCACCAACTGGTAAAAGCTAATACAAGTTATTTTCTTGGATGTTTTTCTCCGTGCAACTCAACAAGGTCGCCCTCATATATGCTCGGATGACTGTTTCGGCCATGAGGATGTCACAATACGAAATTCGTCCTTTTTCATGAAAAGTTGTGGGAGTGGCATTGCACTGTTCGGCAATAAAACAAAGCTGATTATGAGGTTCTAAATATGAACGTCAACTCGTAAAACTTTACACACACATCAGGCCGAGCAAATTTATCAATATTTTATACGTTAGTTGTGCAGCTTTTTTGAAATGGCTCGCCATGGCCCTCGAGAAATGTTAAAAAAAAGCAGCTCTGGTTGAGTGTTTCACCTCGCTTTTTGTAAATTTTATGGAGTACAGTGAACCCTCGGTTATCGCCGTTAATGGGGACCGAGACCATCCGCGAAAACTGAAAATCCGCGAAGTAGCGGCGCACCTTCAAAAATGCTTAAAAAAAATATACAATATATATAATAAATATATATATATATATATATATATATATATATATATATATATATGTATATACGGGGAGAGAGAGAGTGAAATTCATGTTATAACAAAAAAAACAAATTATTATTAAAACGTATTATTTTTTTATTCCCCAGCCATTCTTTTTGTATTTATTTAATTACTCCGACTTTTACCTGCTGGTACGCCGTCCGGTGTGCCCTGTGAAATGAAAGGTGGCATTCTTTATTTATTTATTCATTTATTCATTCATAACTGACAGCCTCGCGCTCCGCTCGTGCCCGGGCAGAAGAGGTGCTCCAATTTGGCTTAACTGTGACACACGCCCGTCCTCCTCCCCCGGAGCTTCCATTCGGTTAAACTTAGGGGCCGCTTGGCACCGCCCGTGCCCGGGGAAGGTGCTCCTCTTCGGCTTACTGTGACGCGAGCATGCCCTCCTCCTCCGGAGCTTCCATTCGGTTAAACTTAGGGGCCGCTTGGAACCGCCCGTGCCCGGGGAAGGTGCTCCTCTTCGGCTTAGTGTGACGCGAGCATGCCCTCCTCCTCCGGAGCTTCCATTCGGTTAAACTTAGGGGCCGCTTGGCACCGCCCGTGCCCGGGGAAGGTGCTCCTCTACGACTTAACTGCCACGCACGCTGGCCGGAGCTCTGGTACGGTCCGAACCGCGCGAAACGTCGCCACCGATCGTGTCCGGGGGAACGTGCTCTTCTTCGTCCACTCTCCTCTTCGCCCACGCTCTTCTTCGGCGCACGCCGGCCGTCTAACCGCTCCAGCGCCCCGTCGTGCCGCTCGGCGAAACTACAATGCCCCCGAATATTTTTTAGACCCGCGAAGCACTGAACCCGCGAAAGGTGAACCGCGAAGTAGCGAGGGTTCACTGTATGTATAAGACCAAGACCTACAAAAAAGTCTCTTGGAGCAATGAGCTAGGTTTTACAGGAAGTCGGCCATTTTGAATTTACTTAAAAGGGGGCGGGTCACCACAATGGACTTTGTGTAGAAATTATTATTGGGGCCCGAGCAGCGACCGCGGCGAGGTCCCTATTGTTTTTGTAGAAGATATTATTACTTTTATTATTATTATTATTATTATTATTAGGGTCTGAGCAGCGACCGCTGCGAAGTCCCTATTGTTTTTGTAGAAATTATTATTATTATTATTTTTCCGATTGTTCGATCGCATTTTTGACCCCCGAAACATGCACAAAAACTCACCAAACTTGGCAGTCTCATCGGGCATGGCGAAAAATTTGATATTTTAACGTCTAATATGAACAGGAAGTGAGTTATGAATTTTTGAAAGTCCGACTTTTGCCCTTTTTTGCATGTTTACAGGGGTCATTCTTTTGCACCCTGATCCTAAAGGCTTCATCTGATTGCCTTAAAATTCTGTCTGTAGCATCTGAAGACCTGGCACAAACACTGGGGCTAAAATTTTTTGTTTCCGAAATACTATATGACGGGGGCGAGGCATCAAAGTTTTCACTTAAGATTTCCTTCGCCGCAATGGACAAAATGCTTAATAACTCTCCTGCACATGCTGCTAAAAATCCAAAACTTCACATGTTCATAAAGAGTCTGTACCTGAAGACTTCTATATATTTATATTCATTTATACACCTTGCGCCAATCAATATCATTTTTTACATTTTGACGTACTGCACGGTGCCCTTTTAACGAATCTGATTGAAAATTGGCTAGAAAAGACTCAAGACATTGATCTTACTCTATCCCTATTTTTGTGACTTTCCTTCGAAGGGCGTGGCTATTACGGTGCCGCAGAGTCTGATTATTCTCCGTGGCAACAAAAGTTCCTGCAAAATGATTCAGATGATCCATCTTCTCGAAATTTTTCACATTTGAGGATATTCAGGCCCTGAAGACGGCTGCCAACTTATTTTTGATCGCAGTGGTAGCGCCACCAACTGGTTAAAACAAATACAAATTATTTTCGTTGATTTTTTTCTCCGGGCAGGTTAACAAAATCTACCTTACATTTGCTCGGATGAGTGTTTAGGCCTTGAGGATGTCACAATACGAAAGTCTTTCGCCTTCTTCAGAGTGTCACATGATGGTGTCTTGTGGCCCGTCTTTATCAGCTGATGTTCCATGAGGGCGTGACTTACCTGTCACAAGAATGAAGGCAAGTCACGCCCCCCGCTGTCCGTTCACTCCGCCAAAATGCTGCTCCAGGTGGTAGAGAGGATGAAGGCTCCCTTGTCTCTGTTCATGGTTTTTATGCCTCGCTTGCAGATCTCAATGGCCTCTCTGATCCAGCGCTGTTGTTTGTTCTCTTCGGTGCGGATGACCCTGCCCTTCTCCCGGTCCATGATGTGGTTTTCCCTTTTGCAGTGGTCAGTGATTGCTGATTTGTAATGTTCATGTTGTGCTTGTTCTTTGACTGCTCTGATTTTTCATTTTTTTGACAGGTAAGTCACACCCTCATGGAACATCAGCTGATAAAGACGGGTCTCAAGACACCATCATGCGACACTCTGAAGAAGGCGAAAGACTCGCCGAAACATGTCAGGTAAAATATTAACCTAAAACATAATTGTCTGCTTTTAATGAATCAGTCAAATATCAATAATAAGAAGACAAAATGAACCTAATACAAATAAATGAATGCTTAATAACTCCCCTGCACATGCTCCTAAAAATCCAAACCTTCACCTGTAAATAAAACGTCCCGACCTGAAGACATCTTAATGTTATTATTTTGTTATACACACAGTGCCGCCAAGTGGAATCAAAAATTTGTTTTTATTTTAATTTTCACGTACTGCACGGTGCCCTTTTGACGAATCCGACTGAAAATTAGTCAGAAAAGACTCAAGACAATGATCTTACTCTCTGCCGAATTTTGTGACGTTTTGGCAAAAGGCGTGGCTATTAAGGTGCTGAAAAGTCCGATTGTACTCTGTGGCAACAAAAGCTCCGGCAACATGACTCAGATGATCCTATCTTCTCGAAGTTGTACACATTTGAGGATACTTCAGCCCTGAAGACATCTACCAACTTATTTTACATCGTAGTAGTAGCGCCACCAACTGGTAAAAGCTAATACAAGTTATTTTCTTGGATGTTTTTCTCCGTGCAACTCAACAAGGTCGCCCTCATATATGCTCGGATGACTGTTTCGGCCATGAGGATGTCACAATACGAAATTCGTGATTTTTCGTGAAAAGTTGTGGGAGTGGCATTGCACTGTTCGGCAATAAAACAAAGCTGATTATGAGGTTCTAAATATGAACGTCAACTCGTAAAACTTTACACACACATCAGGCCGAGCAAATTTATCAATATTTTATACGTTAGTTGTGCAGCTTTTTTGAAATGGCTCGCCATGGCCCTCGAGAAATGTTAAAAAAAAGCAGCTCTGGTTGAGTGTTTCACCTCGCTTTTTGTAAATTTTATGGAGTACAGTGAACCCTCGGTTATCGCCGTTAATGGGGACCGAGACCATCCGCGAAAACTGAAAATCCGCGAAGTAGCGGCGCACCTTCAAAAATGCTTAAAAAAAATATACAATATATATAATAATATATATATATATATATATATATATATATATATATACGGGGAGAGAGAGAGTGAAATTCATGTTATAACAAAAAAAACAAATTATTATTAAAACGTATTATTTTTTTATTCCCCAGCCATTCTTTTTGTATTTATTTAATTACTCCGACTTTTACCTGCTGGTACGCCGTCCGGTGTGCCCTGTGAAATGAAAGGTGGCATTCTTTATTTATTTATTCATTTATTCATTCATAACTGACAGCCTCGCGCTCCGCTCGTGCCCGGGCAGAAGAGGTGCTCCAATTTGGCTTAACTGTGACACACGCCCGTCCTCCTCCCCCGGAGCTTCCATTCGGTTAAACTTAGGGGCCGCTTGGCACCGCCCGTGCCCGGGGAAGGTGCTCCTCTTCGGCTTACTGTGACGCGAGCATGCCCTCCTCCTCCGGAGCTTCCATTCGGTTAAACTTAGGGGCCGCTTGGAACCGCCCGTGCCCGGGGAAGGTGCTCCTCTTCGGCTTAGTGTGACGCGAGCATGCCCTCCTCCTCCGGAGCTTCCATTCGGTTAAACTTAGGGGCCGCTTGGCACCGCCCGTGCCCGGGGAAGGTGCTCCTCTACGACTTAACTGCCACGCACGCTGGCCGGAGCTCTGGTACGGTCCGAACCGCGCGAAACGTCGCCACCGATCGTGTCCGGGGGAACGTGCTCTTCTTCGTCCACTCTCCTCTTCGCCCACGCTCTTCTTCGGCGCACGCCGGCCGTCTAACCGCTCCAGCGCCCCGTCGTGCCGCTCGGCGAAACTACAATGCCCCCGAATATTTTTTAGACCCGCGAAGCACTGAACCCGCGAAAGGTGAACCGCGAAGTAGCGAGGGTTCACTGTATGTATAAGACCAAGACCTACAAAAAAGTCTCTTGGAGCAATGAGCTAGGTTTTACAGGAAGTCGGCCATTTTGAATTTACTTAAAAGGGGGCGGGTCACCACAATGGACTTTGTGTAGAAATTATTATTGGGGCCCGAGCAGCGACCGCGGCGAGGTCCCTATTGTTTTTGTAGAAAATATTATTACTTTTATTATTATTATTATTATTATTATTAGGGCCTGAGCAGCGACCGCTGCGAAGTCCCTATTGTTTTTGTAGAAATTATTATTATTATTATTTTTCCGATTGTTCGATCGCATTTTTGACCCCCGAAACATGCACAAAAACTCACCAAACTTGGCAGTCTCATCGGGCATGGCGAAAAATTTGATATTTTAACGTCTAATATGAACAGGAAGTGAGTTATGAATTTTTGAAAGTCCGACTTTTGCCCTTTTTTGCATGTTTACAGGGGTCATTCTTTTGCACCCTGACCCTAAAGGCTTCATCTGATTGCCTTAAAATTCTGTCTGTAGCATCTGAAGACCTGGCACAAACACTGGGGCTAAAATTTTTTGTTTCCGAAATACTATATGACGGGGGCGGGGCATCAAAGTTTTCACTTAAGATTTCCTTCGCCGCAATGGACAAAATGCTTAATAACTCTCCTGCACATGCTGCTAAAAATCCAAAACTTCACATGTACATAAAGAGTCTGTACCTGAAGACATCTATATGTTTATATTCAGTTATACACCTTGCGCCAATCAATATCATTTTTTACATTTTGACGTACTGCACGGTGCCCTTTTAACGAATCTGATTGAAAATTGGCTAGAAAAGACTCAAGACATTGATCTTACTCTATCCCTATTTTTGTGACTTTCCTTCGAAGGGCGTGGCTATTACGGTGCCGCAGAGTCTGATTATTCTCCGTGGCAACAAAAGTTCCTGCAAAATGATTCAGATGATCCATCTTCTCGAAATTTTTCACATTTGAGGATATTCAGGCCCTGAAGACGGCTGCCAACTTATTTTTGATCGCAGTGGTAGCGCCACCAACTGGTTAAAACAAATACAAATCATTTTCGTTGATTTTTTTCTCCGGGCAGGTTAACAAAATCTACCTTACATTTGCTCGGATGAGTGTTTAGGCCTTGAGGATGTCACAATACGAAAGTCTTTCGCCTTCTTCAGAGTGTCACATGATGGTGTCTTGTGGCCCGTCTTTATCAGCTGATGTTCCATGAGGGCGTGACTTACCTGTCACAAGAATGAAGGCAAGTCACGCCCCCCGCTGTCCGTTCACTCCGCCAAAATGCTGCTCCAGGTGGTAGAGAGGATGAAGGCTCCCTTGTCTCTGTTCATGGTTTTTATGCCTCGCTTGCAGATCTCAATGGCCTCTCTGATCCAGCGCTGTTGTTTGTTCTCTTCGGTGCGGATGACCCTGCCCTTCTCCCGGTCCATGATGTGGTTTTCCCTTTTGCAGTGGTCAGTGATTGCTGATTTGTAATGTTCATGTTGTGCTTGTTCTTTTACTGCTCTGATTTTTCATTTTTTTGACAGGTAAGTCACACCCTCATGGAACATCAGCTGATAAAGACGGGTCTCAAGACACCATCATGCGACACTCTGAAGTAGGCGAAAGACTCGCCGAAACATGTCAGGTAAAAAATTAACCTAAAACATAATTGTCTGCTTTTAATGAATCAGTCAAATATCAATAATAAGAAGACAAAATGAACCTAATACAAATAAATGAATGCTTAATAACTCCCCTGCACATGCTCCTAAAAATCCAAACCTTCACCTGTAAATAAAACGTCCCGACCTGAAGACATCTTAATGTTATTATTTTGTTATACACACAGTGCCGCCAAGTGGAATCAAAAATTTGTTTTTATTTTAATTGTCACGTACTGCACGGTGCCCTTTTGACGAATCCGACTGAAAATTAGTCAGAAAAGACTCAAGACAATGATCTTACTCTCTGCCGAATTTTGTGACGTTTTGGCAAAAGGCGTGGCTATTAAGGTGCTGAAAAGTCCGATTGTACTCTGTGGCAACAAAAGCTCCGGCAACATGACTCAGATCATCCTATCTTCTCGAAGTTGTACACATTTGAGGATACTTCAGCCCTGAAGACATCTACCAACTTATTTTATATCGTAGTAGTAGCGCCACCAACTGGTAAAAGCTAATACAAGTTATTTTCTTGGATGTTTTTCTCCGTGCAACTCAACAAGGTCGCCCTCATATATGCTCGGATGACTGTTTCGGCCATGAGGATGTCACAATACGAAATTCGTGATTTTTCGTGAAAAGTTGTGGGAGTGGCATTGCACTGTTCGGCAATAAAACAAAGCTGATTATGAGGTTCTAAATATGAACGACAACTCGTAAAACTTTACACACACATCAGGCCGAGCAAATTTATCAATATTTTATACGTTAGTTGTGCAGCTTTTTTGAAATGGCTCGCCATGGCCCTCGAGAAATGTTAAAAAAAAGCAGCTCTGGTTGAGTGTTTCACCTCGCTTTTTGTAAATTTTATGGAGTACAGTGAACCCTCGGTTATCGCGGTTAATGGGGACCGAGACCACCCGCGAAAACTGAAAATCCGCGAAGTAGCGGCGCACCTTCAAAAATGCTTAAAAAAAATATACAATATATATAATAAATATATATATATATATATATATATATATATATATATATATATATATATATATATATATATATATATATATACGGGGAGAGAGAGAGTGAAATTCATGTTATAACAAAAAAACCAAATTATTATTAAAACGTATTATTTTTTTATTCCCCAGCCATTCTTTTTGTATTTATTTAATTACTCCGACTTTTACCTGCTGGTACGCCGTCCGGTGTGCCCTGTGAAATGAAAGGTGGCATTCTTTATTTATTTATTCATTTATTCATTCATAACTGACAGCCTCGCGCTCCGCTCGTGCCCGGGCAGAAGAGGTGCTCCAATTTGGCTTAACTGTGACACACGCCCGTCCTCCTCCCCCGGAGCTTCCATTCGGTTAAACTTAGGGGCCGCTTGGCACCGCCCGTGCCCGGGGAAGGTGCTCCTCTTCGGCTTACTGTGACGCGAGCATGCCCTCCTCCTCCGGAGCTTCCATTCGGTTAAACTTAGGGGCCGCTTGGAACCGCCCGTGCCCGGGGAAGGTGCTCCTCTTCGGCTTACTGTGACGCGAGCATGCCCTCCTCCTCCGGAGCTTCCATTCGGTTAAACTTAGGGGCCGCTTGGCACCGCCCGTGCCCGGGGAAGGTGCTCCTCTACGGCTTAACTGCCACGCACGCTGGCCGGAGCTCTGGTACGGTCCGAACCGCGCGAAACGTCGCCACCGATCGTGTCCGGGGGAACGTGCTCTTCTTCGTCCACTCTCCTCTTCGCCCACGCTCTTCTTCGGCGCACGCCGGCCGTCTAACCGCTCCAGCGCCCCGTCGTGCCGCTCGGCGAAACTACTATGCCCCCGAATATTTTTTAGACCCGCGAAGCACTGAACCTGCGAAAGGTGAACCGCGAAGTAGCGAGGGTTCACTGTATGTATAAGACCAAGACCTACAAAAAAGTCTCTTGGAGCAATGAGCTAGGTTTTACAGGAAGTCGGCCATTTTGAATTTACTTAAAAGGGGGCGGGTCACCACAATGGACTTTGTGTAGAAATTATTATTGGGGCCCGAGCAGCGACCGCGGCGAGGTCCCTATTGTTTTTGTAGAAAATATTATTACTTTTATTATTATTATTATTATTATTATTAGGGCCTGAGCAGCGACCGCTGCGAAGTCCCTATTGTTTTTGTAGAAATTATTATTATTATTATTTTTCCGATTGTTCGATCGCATTTTTGACCCCCGAAACATGCACAAAAACTCACCAAACCTGGCAGTCTCATCGGGCATGGCGAAAAATTTGATATTTTAACGTCTAATATGAACAGGAAGTGAGTTATGAATTTTTGAAAGTCCGACTTTTGCCCTTTTTTGCATGTTTACAGGGGTCATTCTTTTGCACCCTGATCCTAAAGGCTTCATCTGATTGCCTTAAAATTCTGTCTGTAGCATCTGAAGACCTGGGACAAACACTGGGGCTAAAATTTTTTGTTTCCGAAATACTATATGACGGGGGCGGGGCATCAAAGTTTTCACTTAAGATTTCCTTCGCCGCAATGGACAAAATGCTTAATAACTCTCCTGCACATGCTGCTAAAAATCCAAAACTTCACATGTACATAAAGAGTCTGTACCTGAAGACATCTATATGTTTATATTCAGTTATACACCTTGCGCCAATCAATATCATTTTTTACATTTTGACGTACTGCACGGTGCCCTTTTAACGAATCTGATTGAAAATTGGCTAGAAAAGACTCAAGACATTGATCTTACTCTATCCCTATTTTTGTGACTTTCCTTCGAAGGGCGTGGCTATTACGGTGCCGCAGAGTCTGATTATTCTCCGTGGCAACAAAAGTTCCTGCAAAATGATTCAGATGATCCATCTTCTCGAAATTTTTCACATTTGAGGATATTCAGGCCCTGAAGACGGCTGCCAACTTATTTTTGATCGCAGTGGTAGCGCCACCAACTGGTTAAAACAAATATAAATTATTTTCGTTGATGTTTTTCTCCGGGCATGTTAACAAAATCTACCTTATATTTGCTCGGATGAGTGTTTAGGCCTTGAGCATGTCACAATACGAAAGTCTTTCGCCTTCTTCAGAGTGTCACATGATGGTGTCTTGTGACCCGCCTTTATCAGCTGATGTTCCATGAGGGCGTGACTTACCTGTCACAAGAATGAAGGCAAGTCACGCCCCCCGCTGTCCGTTCACTCCGCCAAGATGCTGGTCCAGGTGGTAGAGAGGATGAAGGCTCCCTTGTCTCTGTTCATGGTTTTTATGCCTCGCTTGCAGATCTCAATGGCCTCTCTGATCCAGCGCTGTTGTTTGTTCTCTTCTGTGCGGATGACCCTGCCCTTCTCCCGGTCCATGATGTGGTTTTCCCTTTTGCAGTGGTCAGTGATTGCTGATTTGTAATGTTCATGTTGTGCTTGTTCTTTTACTGCTCTGATTTTTTTCATTTTTTTGACAGGTAAGTCACACCCTCATGGAACATCAGCTCAAGACACCATCATGCGACACTCTGAAGTAGGCGAAAGACTCGCCGAAACATGTCAGGTAAAAAATTAACCTAAAACATAATTGTCTGCTTTTAATGAATCAGTCAAATATCAATAATAAGAAGACAAAATGAACCTAATACAAATAAATGAATGCTTAATAACTCCCCTGCACATGCTCCTAAAAATCCAAACCTTCACCTGTAAATAAAACGTCCCGACCTGAAGACATCTTAATGTTATTATTTTGTTATACACACAGTGCCGCCAAGTGGAATCAAAAATTTGTTTTTATTTTAATTGTCACGTACTGCACGGTGCCCTTTCGACGAATCCGACTGAAAATTAGTCAGAAAAGACTCAAGACAATGATCTTACTCTCTGCCGAATTTTGTGACGTTTTGGCAAAAGGCGTGGCTATTACGGTGCTGAAAAGTCCGATTGTACTCTGTGGCAACAAAAGCTCCAGCAACATGACTCAGATGATCCTATCTTCTCGAAGTTGCACACATTTGAGGATACTTCAGCCCTGAAGACATCTACCAACTTATTTTTCATCGTAGTAGTAGCGCCCCCAACTGGTAAAAGCTAATACAAGTTATTTTCTTGGATGTTTTTCTCCGTGCAACTCAACAAGGTCGCCCTCATATATGCTCGGATGACTGTTTCGGCCATGAGGATGTCACAATACGAAATTCGTCCTTTTTCATGAAAAGTTGTGGGAGTGGCATTGCACTGTTCGGCAATAAAACAAAGCTGATTATGAGGTTCTAAATATGAACGACAACTCGTGAAACTTTACACACACATCAGGCCGAGCAAATTTATCAATATTTTATACGTTAGTTGTGCAGCTTTTTTGAAATGGCTCGCCATGGCCCTCGAGAAATGTTCAAAAAAGCAGCCCTGGTTGAGTGTTTCACCTCGCTTTTTGTAAATTTTATGGAGTACAGTGAACCCTCGGTTATCGCGGTTAATGGGGACCGAGACCACCCGCGAAAACTGAAAATCCGCGAAGTAGCGGCGCACCTTCAAAAATGCTTAAAAAA
The DNA here is from genome assembly GCF_059441095.1 of Idiotropiscis lumnitzeri. Lineage (NCBI taxonomy): Eukaryota > Metazoa > Chordata > Actinopteri > Syngnathiformes > Syngnathidae > Idiotropiscis > Idiotropiscis lumnitzeri. The sequence goes on from NW_028283681.1 coordinate 21,734, forward strand.
AAAATATAATAAATATATAAATATATATATATATATATATATATATATATATATATATATATATACGGGGGGAGAGAGAGAGAGAGAGAGTGAAATTCATGTTATAACAAAAAAAACAAATTATTATTAAAACTTATTATTTTTTTATTCCCCAACCATTCTTTTTGTATTTATTTAATTACTCCGACTTTTACCTGCTGGTACGCCGTCCGGTGTGCCCTGTGAAATGAAAGGTGGCATTCTTTATTTATTTATTCATTTATTCATTCATAACTGACAGCCTCGCGCTCCGCTTGTGCCCGGCAGAAGAGGTGCTCCAATTCGGCTTAACTGTGACACACGCCCGCCCTCCTCCCCCGGAGCTTCCATTCGGTTAAACTTAGGGGCCGCTTGGCACCGCCCGTGCCCGGGGAAGGTGCTCCTCTTCGGCTTACTGTGACGCGAGCATGCCCTCCTCCTCCGGAGCTTCCATTCGGTTAAACTTAGGGGCCGCTTGGAACCGCCCGTGCCCGGGGAAGGTGCTCCTCTTCGGCTTACTGTGACGCGAGCATGCCCTCCTCCTCCGGAGCTTCCATTCGGTTAAACTCAGGGGCCGCTTGGAACCGCCCGTGCCCGGGGAAGGTGCTCCTCTACGGCTTAACTGCCACGCACGCCGGCCGGAGCTCTGGTACGGTCCGAACCGCGCGAAACGTCGCCACCGATCGTGTCCGGGGGAACGTGCTCTTCTTCGTCCACTCTCCTCTTCGCCCACGCTCTTCTTCGGCGCACGCCGGCCGTCTAACCGCTCCAGCGCCCCGTCGTGCCGCTCGGCGAAACTACAATGCCCCCGAATATTTTTTAGACCCGCGAAGCACTGAACCCGCGAAAGGTGAACCTCGAAGTAGCGAGGGTTCACTGTATGTATAAGACCAAGACCTACAAAAAAGTCTCTTGGAGCAATGAGCTAGGTTTTACAGGAAGTCGGCCATTTTGAATTTACTTAAAAGGGGGCGGGTCTCCAAAATGGACTTTGTGTAGAAATTATTATTGGGGCCCGAGCAGCGACCGCGGCGAGGTCCCTATTGTTTTTGTAGAAAATATTATTACTTTTATTATTATTATTATTATTATTATTATTATTATTAGGGCCTGAGCAGCGACCGCTGCGAAGTCCCTATTGTTTTTGTAGAAATTATTATTATTATTATTTTTCCGATTGTTCGATCGCATTTTTGACCCCCGAAACATGCACAAAAACTCACCAAACTTGGCAGTCTCATCGGGCATGGCGAAAAATTTGATATTTTTTAACGTCTAATATGAACAGGAAGTGAGTTATGAATTTTTGAAAGTCCGACTTTTGCCCTTTTTTGCATGTTTACAGGGGTCATTCTTTTGCACCCTGATCCTAAAGGCTTCATCTGATTGCCTTAAAGTTCTGTCTGGAGCATCTTAAGACCTGGGACAAACACTGGGGCTAAAATTTTTTGTTTCCGAAATACTATATGACGGGGGCGGGGCTTCAAAGTTTTCACTTAAGATTTCCTTCGCCGCAATGGACAAAATGCTTAATAACTCTCCTGCCCGTGCTGCTAAAAATCCAAAACTTCACATGTACATAAAGAGTCGGTACCTGAAGACATCTATATGTTTATATTCAGTTATACACCTTGCGCCAATCAATATAAATGTTTACATTTTGACGTACTGCACGGTGCCCTTTTAACGAATCCGACTGAAAATTGGCTAGAAAAGACTCAAGACATTGATCTTACTCTATCCCTATTTTTATGACTTTCCTTCAAAGGGCGTGGCTATTACGGTGCCGCAGAGTCTGATTATTCTCCGTGGCAACAAAAGTTCCTGCAAAATGATTCAGATGATCCATCTTCTGGAAATCTTTCACATTTGAGGATATTCAGGCCCTGAAGACGGCTGCCAACTTATTTTTGATCGCAGTGGTAGCGCCACCAACTGGTTAAAACAAATACAAATTATTTTCGTTGATGTTTTTCTCCGGGCAGGTTAACAAAATCTACCTTATATTTGCTCGGATGAGTGTTTAGGCCTTGAGCATGTCACAATACGAAAGTCTTTCGCCTTCTTCAGAGTGTCACATGATGGTGTCTTGTGACCCGTCTTTATCAGCTGATGTTCCATGAGGGCGTGACTTACCTGTCACAAGAATGAAGGCAAGTCACGCCCCCCGCTGTCCGTTCACTCCGCCAAGATGCTGGTCCAGGTGGTAGAGAGGATGAAGGCTCCCTTGTCTCTGTTCATGGTTTTTATGCCTCGCTTGCAGATCTCAATGGCCTCTCTGATCCAGCGCTGTTGTTTGTTCTCTTCTGTGCGGATGACCCTGCCCTTCTCCCGGTCCATGATGTGGTTTTCCCTTTTGCAGTGGTCAGTGATTGCTGATTTGTAATGTTCATGTTGTGCTTGTTCTTTTACTGCTCTGATTTTTTCATTTTTTTGACAGGTAAGTCACACCCTCATGGAACATCAGCTCAAGACACCATCATGCGACACTCTGAAGAAGGCGAAAGACTCGCCGAAACATGTCAGGTAAAAAATTAACCTAAAACATAATTGTCTGCTTTTAATGAATCAGTCAAATATCAATAATAAGAAGACAAAATGAACCTAATACAAATAAATGAATGCTTAATAACTCCCCTGCACATGCTCCTAAAAATCCAAACCTTCACCTGTAAATAAAACGTCCCGACCTGAAGACATCTTAATGTTATTATTTTGTTATACACACAGTGCCGCCAAGTGGAATCAAAAATTTGTTTTTATTTTAATTTTCACGTACTGCATGGTGCCCTTTTGACGAATCCGACTGAAAATTAGTCAGAAAAGACTTAAGACAATGATCTTACTCTCTGCCGAATTTTGTGACGTTTTGGCAAAAGGCGTGGCTATTAAGGTGCTGAAAAGTCCGATTGTACTCTGTGGCAACAAAAGCTCCGGCAACATGACTCAGATGATCCTATCTTCTCGAAGTTGTACACATTTGAGGATACTTCAGCCCTGAAGACATCTACCAACTTATTTTACATCGTAGTAGTATCGCCACCAACTGGTAAAAGCTAATACAAGTTATTTTCTTGGATGTTTTTCTCCGTGCAACTCAACAAGGTCGCCCTCATATATGCTCGGATGACTGTTTCGGCCATGAGGATGTCACAATACGAAATTCGTGATTTTTCGTGAAAAGTTGTGGGAGTGGCATTGCACTGTTCAGCAATAAAACAAAGCTGATTATGAGGTTCTAAATATGAACGACAACTCGTAAAACTTTACACACACATCAGGCCGAGCAAATTTATCAATATTTTATACGTTAGTTGTGCAGCTTTTTTGAAATGGCTCGCCATGGCCCTCGAGAAATGTTAAAAAAAAAGCAGCTCTGGTTGAGTGTTTCACCTCGCTTTTTGTAAATTTTATGGAGTACAGTGAACCCTCGGTTATCGCGGTTAATGGGGACCGAGACCACCCGCGAAAACTGAAAATCCGCGAAGTAGCGGCGCACCTTCAAAAATGCTTAAAAAAAATATACAATATATATAATAAATATATAAATATATATATATATATATATATATATATATATATATATATATATACGGGGAGAGAGCGAGTGAAATTCATGTTATAACAAAAAAAACAAATTATTATTAAAACGTATTATTTTTTTATTCCCCAGCCATTCTTTTTGTATTTATTTAATTACTCCGACTTTTACCTGCTGGTACGCCGTCCGGTGTGCCCTGTGAAATGAAAGGTGGCATTCTTTATTTATTTATTCATTTATACATTCATAACTGACAGCCTCGCGCTCCGCTCGTGCCCGGGCAGAAGAGGTGCTCCAATTTGGCTTAACTGTGACACACGCCCGTCCTCCTCCCCCGGAGCTTCCATTCGGTTAAACTTAGGGGCCGCTTGGCACCGCCCGTGCCCGGGGAAGGTGCTCCTCTTCGGCTTACTGTGACGCGAGCATGCCCTCCTCCTCCGGAGCTTCCATTCGGTTAAACTTAGGGGCCGCTTGGAACCGCCCGTGCCCGGGGAAGGTGCTCCTCTTCGGCTTACTGTGACGCGAGCATGCCCTCCTCCTCCGGAGCTTTCATTCGGTTAAACTTAGGGGCCGCTTGGCACTGCCCGTGCCCGGGGAAGGTGCTCCTCTACGGCTTAACTGCCACGCACGCTGGCCGGAGCTCTGGTACGGTCCGAACCGCGCGAAACGTCGCCACCGATCGTGTCCGGGGGAACGTGCTCTTCTTCGTCCACTCTCCTCTTCGCCCACGCTCTTCTTCGGCGCACGCCGGCCGTCTAACCGCTCCAGCGCCCCGTCGTGCCGCTCGGCGAAACTACAATGCGCCCGAATATTTTTTAGACCCGCGAAGCACTGAACCCGCGAAAGGTGAACCGCGAAGTAGCGAGGGTTCACTGTATGTATAAGACCAAGACCTACAAAAAAGTCTCTTGGAGCAATGAGCTAGGTTTTACAGGAAGTCGGCCATTTTGAATTTACTTAAAAGGGGGCGGGTCACCACAATGGACTTTGTGTAGAAATTATTATTGGGGCCCGAGCAGCGACCGCGGCGAGGTCCCTATTGTTTTTGTAGAAAATATTATTACTTTTATTATTATTATTATTATTATTATTAGGGCCTGAGCAGCGACCGCTGCGAAGTCCCTATTGTTTTTGTTGAAATTATTATTATTATTATTTTTCCGATTGTTCGATCGCATTTTTGACCCCTGAAACATGCACAAAAACTCACCAAACTTGGCAGTCTCATCGGGCATGGCGAAAAATTTGATATTTTAACGTCTAATATGAACAGGAAGTGAGTTATGAATTTTTGAAAGTCCGACTTTTGCCCTTTTTTGCATGTTTACAGGGGTCATTCTTTTGCACCCTGATCCTAAAGGCTTCATCTGATTGCCTTAAAATTCTGTCTGTAGCATCTGAAGACCTGGCACAAACACTGGGGCTAAAATTTTTTGTTTCCGAAATACTATATGACGGGGGCGAGGCATCAAAGTTTTCACTTAAGATTTCCTTCGCCGCAATGGACAAAATGCTTAATAACTCTCCTGCACATGCTGCTAAAAATCCAAAACTTCACATGTACATAAAGAGTCTGTACCTGAAGACATCTATATGTTTATATTCAGTTATACACCTTGCGCCAATCAATATCATTTTTTACATTTTGACGTACTGCACGGTGCCCTTTTAACGAATCTGATTGAAAATTGGCTAGAAAAGACTCAAGACATTGATCTTACTCTATCCCTATTTTTGTGACTTTCCTTCGAAGGGCGTGGCTATTACGGTGCCGCAGAGTCTGATTATTCTCCGTGGCAACAAAAGTTCCTGCAAAATGATTCAGATGATCCATCTTCTCGAAATTTTTCACATTTGAGGATATTCAGGCCCTGAAGACGGCTGCCAACTTATTTTTGATCGCAGTGGTAGCGCCACCAACTGGTTAAAACAAATACAAATCATTTTCGTTGATTTTTTTCTCCGGGCAGGTTAACAAAATCTACCTTACATTTGCTCGGATGAGTGTTTAGGCCTTGAGGATGTCACAATACGAAAGTCTTTCGCCTTCTTCAGAGTGTCACATGATGGTGTCTTGTGGCCCGTCTTTATCAGCTGATGTTCCATGAGGGCGTGACTTACCTGTCACAAGAATGAAGGCAAGTCACGCCCCCCGCTGTCCGTTCACTCCGCCAAAATGCTGCTCCAGGTGGTAGAGAGGATGAAGGCTCCCTTGTCTCTGTTCATGGTTTTTATGCCTCGCTTGCAGATCTCAATGGCCTCTCTGATCCAGCGCTGTTGTTTGTTCTCTTCGGTGCGGATGACCCTGCCCTTCTCCCGGTCCATGATGTGGTTTTCCCTTTTGCAGTGGTCAGTGATTGCTGATTTGTAATGTTCATGTTGTGCTTGTTCTTTTACTGCTCTGATTTTTCATTTTTTTGACAGGTAAGTCACACCCTCATGGAACATCAGCTGATAAAGACGGGTCTCAAGACACCATCATGCGACACTCTGAAGAAGGCGAAAGACTCGCCGAAACATGTCAGGTAAAAAATTAACCTAAAACATAATTGTCTGCTTTTAATGAATCAGTCAAATATCAATAATAAGAAGACAAAATGAACCTAATACAAATAAATGAATGCTTAATAACTCCCCTGCACATGCTCCTAAAAATCCAAACCTTCACCTGTAAATAAAACGTCCCGACCTGAAGACATCTTAATGTTATTATTTTGTTATACACACAGTGCCGCCAAGTGGAATCAAAAATTTGTTTTTATTTTAATTTTCACGTACTGCACGGTGCCCTTTTGACGAATCCGACTGAAAATTAGTCAGAAAAGACTCAAGACAATGATCTTACTCTCTGCCGAATTTTGTGACGTTTTGGCAAAAGGCGTGGCTATTAAGGTGCTGAAAAGTCCGATTGTACTCTGTGGCAACAAAAGCTCCGGCAACATGACTCAGATCATCCTATCTTCTCGAAGTTGTACACATTTGAGGATACTTCAGCCCTGAAGACATCTACCAACTTATTTTATATCGTAGTAGTAGCGCCACCAACTGGTAAAAGCTAATACAAGTTATTTTCTTGGATGTTTTTCTCCGTGCAACTCAACAAGGTCGCCCTCATATATGCTCGGATGACTGTTTCGGCCATGAGGATGTCACAATACGAAATTCGTGATTTTTCGTGAAAAGTTGTGGGAGTGGCATTGCACTGTTCGGCAATAAAACAAAGCTGATTATGAGGTTCTAAATATGAACAACAACTCGTAAAACTTTACACACACATCAGGCCGAGCAAATTTATCAATATTTTATACGTTAGTTGTGCAGCTTTTTTGAAATGGCTCGCCATGGCCCTCGAGAAATGTTAAAAAAAAGCAGCTCTGGTTGAGTGTTTCACCTCGCTTTTTGTAAATTTTATGGAGTACAGTGAACCCTCGGTTATCGCGGTTAATGGGGACCGAGACCACCCGCGAAAACTGAAAATCCGCGAAGTAGCGGCGCACCTTCAAAAATGCTTAAAAAAAATATACAATATATATAATAAATATATATATATATATATATATATATATATATATATATATATATATATATACGGGGAGAGAGAGAGTGAAATTCATGTTATAACAAAAAAACCAAATTATTATTAAAACGTATTATTTTTTTATTCCCCAGCCATTCTTTTTGTATTTATTTAATTACTCCGACTTTTACCTGCTGGTACGCCGTCCGGTGTGCCCTGTGAAATGAAAGGTGGCATTCTTTATTTATTTATTCATTTATACATTCATAACTGACAGCCTCGCGCTCCGCTCGTGCCCGGGCAGAAGAGGTGCTCCAATTTGGCTTAACTGTGACACACGCCCGTCCTCCTCCCCCGGAGCTTCCATTCGGTTAAACTTAGGGGCCGCTTGGCACCGCCCGTGCCCGGGGAAGGTGCTCCTCTTCGGCTTACTGTGACGCGAGCATGCCCTCCTCCTCCGGAGCTTCCATTCGGTTACACTTAGGGGCCGCTTGGAACCGCCCGTGCCCGGGGAAGGTGCTCCTCTTCGGCTTACTGTGACGCGAGCATGCCCTCCTCCTCCGGAGCTTCCATTCGGTTAAACTTAGGGGCCGCTTGGCACTGCCCGTGCCCGGGGAAGGTGCTCCTCTACGGCTTAACTGCCACGCACGCTGGCCGGAGCTCTGGTACGGTCCGAACCGCGCGAAACGTCGCCACCGATCGTGTCCGGGGGAACGTGCTCTTCTTCGTCCACTCTCCTCTTCGCCCACGCTCTTCTTCGGCGCACGCCGGCCGTCTAACCGCTCCAGCGCCCCGTCGTGCCGCTCGGCGAAACTACAATGCGCCCGAATATTTTTTCGACCCGCGAAGCACTGAACCCGCGAAAGGTGAACCGCGAAGTAGCGAGGGTTCACTGTATGTATAAGACCAAGACCTACAAAAAAGTCTCTTGGAGCAATGAGCTAGGTTTTACAGGAAGTCGGCCATTTTGAATTTACTTAAAAGGGGGCGGGTCACCACAATGGACTTTGTGTAGAAATTATTATTGGGGCCCGAGCAGCGACCGCGGCGAGGTCCCTATTGTTTTTGTAGAAAATATTATTACTTTTATTATTATTATTATTATTATTATTATTATTATTAGGGCCTGAGCAGCGACCGCTGCGAAGTCCCTATTGTTTTTGTAGAAATTATTATTATTATTATTTTTCCGATTGTTCGATCGCATTTTTGACCCCCGAAACATGCACAAAAACTCACCAAACTTGGCAGTCTCATCGGGCATGGCGAAAAATTTGATATTTTTTAACGTCTAATATGAACAGGAAGTGAGTTATGAATTTTTGAAAGTCCGACTTTTGCCCTTTTTTGCATGTTTACAGGGGTCATTCTTTTGCACCCTGATCCTAAAGGCTTCATCTGATTGCCTTAAAGTTCTGTCTGGAGCATCTTAAGACCTGGGACAAACACTGGGGCTAAAATTTTTTGTTTCCGAAATACTATATGACGGGGGCGGGGCTTCAAAGTTTTCACTTAAGATTTCCTTCGCCGCAATGGACAAAATGCTTAATAACTCTCCTGCCCGTGCTGCTAAAAATCCAAAACTTCACATGTACATAAAGAGTCGGTACCTGAAGACATCTATATGTTTATATTCAGTTATACACCTTGCGCCAATCAATATAAATGTTTACATTTTGACGTACTGCACGGTGCCCTTTTAACGAATCCGACTGAAAATTGGCTAGAAAAGACTCAAGACATTGATCTTACTCTATCCCTATTTTTATGACTTTCCTTCAAAGGGCGTGGCTATTACGGTGCCGCAGAGTCTGATTATTCTCCGTGGCAACAAAAGTTCCTGCAAAATGATTCAGATGATCCATCTTCTGGAAATCTTTCACATTTGAGGATATTCAGGCCCTGAAGACGGCTGCCAACTTATTTTTGATCGCAGTGGTAGCGCCACCAACTGGTTAAAACAAATACAAATTATTTTCGTTGATGTTTTTCTCCGGGCAGGTTAACAAAATCTACCTTATATTTGCTCGGATGAGTGTTTAGGCCTTGAGCATGTCACAATACGAAAGTCTTTCGCCTTCTTCAGAGTGTCACATGATGGTGTCTTGTGACCCGTCTTTATCAGCTGATGTTCCATGAGGGCGTGACTTACCTGTCACAAGAATGAAGGCAAGTCACGCCCCCCGCTGTCCGTTCACTCCGCCAAGATGCTGGTCCAGGTGGTAGAGAGGATGAAGGCTCCCTTGTCTCTGTTCATGGTTTTTATGCCTCGCTTGCAGATCTCAATGGCCTCTCTGATCCAGCGCTGTTGTTTGTTCTCTTCTGTGCGGATGACCCTGCCCTTCTCCCGGTCCATGATGTGGTTTTCCCTTTTGCAGTGGTCAGTGATTGCTGATTTGTAATGTTCATGTTGTGCTTGTTCTTTTACTGCTCTGATTTTTTCATTTTTTTGACAGGTAAGTCACACCCTCATGGAACATCAGCTCAAGACACCATCATGCGACACTCTGAAGAAGGCGAAAGACTCGCCGAAACATGTCAGGTAAAAAATTAACCTAAAACATAATTGTCTGCTTTTAATGAATCAGTCAAATATCAATAATAAGAAGACAAAATGAACCTAATACAAATAAATGAATGCTTAATAACTCCCCTGCACATGCTCCTAAAAATCCAAACCTTCACCTGTAAATAAAACGTCCCGACCTGAAGACATCTTAATGTTATTATTTTGTTATACACACAGTGCCGCCAAGTGGAATCAAAAATTTGTTTTTATTTTAATTTTCACGTACTGCATGGTGCCCTTTTGACGAATCCGACTGAAAATTAGTCAGAAAAGACTTAAGACAATGATCTTACTCTCTGCCGAATTTTGTGACGTTTTGGCAAAAGGCGTGGCTATTAAGGTGCTGAAAAGTCCGATTGTACTCTGTGGCAACAAAAGCTCCGGCAACATGACTCAGATGATCCTATCTTCTCGAAGTTGTACACATTTGAGGATACTTCAGCCCTGAAGACATCTACCAACTTATTTTACATCGTAGTAGTAGCGCCACCAACTGGTAAAAGCTAATACAAGTTATTTTCTTGGATGTTTTTCTCCGTGCAACTCAACAAGGTCGCCCTCATATATGCTCGGATGACTGTTTCGGCCATGAGGATGTCACAATACGAAATTCGTGATTTTTCGTGAAAAGTTGTGGGAGTGGCATTGCACTGTTCAGCAATAAAACAAAGCTGATTATGAGGTTCTAAATATGAACGACAACTCGTAAAACTTTACACACACATCAGGCCGAGCAAATTTATCAATATTTTATACGTTAGTTGTGCAGCTTTTTTGAAATGGCTCGCCATGGCCCTCGAGAAATGTTAAAAAAAAAGCAGCTCTGGTTGAGTGTTTCACCTCGCTTTTTGTAAATTTTATGGAGTACAGTGAACCCTCGGTTATCGCGGTTAATGGGGACCGAGACCACCCGCGAAAACTGAAAATCCGCGAAGTAGCGGCGCACCTTCAAAAATGCTTAAAAAAAATATACAATATATATAATAAATATATAAATATATATATATATATATATATATATATATATATATATACGGGGAGAGAGCGAGTGAAATTCATGTTATAACAAAAAAAACAAATTATTATTAAAACGTATTATTTTTTTATTCCCCAGCCATTCTTTTTGTATTTATTTAATTACTCCGACTTTTACCTGCTGGTACGCCGTCCGGTGTGCCCTGTGAAATGAAAGGTGGCATTCTTTATTTATTTATTCATTTATACATTCATAACTGACAGCCTCGCGCTCCGCTCGTGCCCGGGCAGAAGAGGTGCTCCAATTTGGCTTAACTGTGACACACGCCCGTCCTCCTCCCCCGGAGCTTCCATTCGGTTAAACTTAGGGGCCGCTTGGCACCGCCCGTGCCCGGGGAAGGTGCTCCTCTTCGGCTTACTGTGACGCGAGCATGCCCTCCTCCTCCGGAGCTTCCATTCGGTTAAACTTAGGGGCCGCTTGGAACCGCCCGTGCCCGGGGAAGGTGCTCCTCTTCGGCTTACTGTGACGCGAGCATGCCCTCCTCCTCCGGAGCTTTCATTCGGTTAAACTTAGGGGCCGCTTGGCACTGCCCGTGCCCGGGGAAGGTGCTCCTCTACGGCTTAACTGCCACGCACGCTGGCCGGAGCTCTGGTACGGTCCGAACCGCGCGAAACGTCGCCACCGATCGTGTCCGGGGGAACGTGCTCTTCTTCGTCCACTCTCCTCTTCGCCCACGCTCTTCTTCGGCGCACGCCGGCCGTCTAACCGCTCCAGCGCCCCGTCGTGCCGCTCGGCGAAACTACAATGCGCCCGAATATTTTTTAGACCCGCGAAGCACTGAACCCGCGAAAGGTGAACCGCGAAGTAGCGAGGGTTCACTGTATGTATAAGACCAAGACCTACAAAAAAGTCTCTTGGAGCAATGAGCTAGGTTTTACAGGAAGTCGGCCATTTTGAATTTACTTAAAAGGGGGCGGGTCACCACAATGGACTTTGTGTAGAAATTATTATTGGGGCCCGAGCAGCGACCGCGGCGAGGTCCCTATTGTTTTTGTAGAAAATATTATTACTTTTATTATTATTATTATTATTATTATTAGGGCCTGAGCAGCGACCGCTGCGAAGTCCCTATTGTTTTTGTTGAAATTATTATTATTATTATTTTTCCGATTGTTCGATCGCATTTTTGACCCCTGAAACATGCACAAAAACTCACCAAACTTGGCAGTCTCATCGGGCATGGCGAAAAATTTGATATTTTAACGTCTAATATGAACAGGAAGTGAGTTATGAATTTTTGAAAGTCCGACTTTTGCCCTTTTTTGCATGTTTACAGGGGTCATTCTTTTGCACCCTGATCCTAAAGGCTTCATCTGATTGCCTTAAAATTCTGTCTGTAGCATCTGAAGACCTGGCACAAACACTGGGGCTAAAATTTTTTGTTTCCGAAATACTATATGACGGGGGCGGGGCATCAAAGTTTTCACTTAAGATTTCCTTCGCCGCAATGGACAAAATGCTTAATAACTCTCCTGCACATGCTGCTAAAAATCCAAAACTTCACATGTACATAAAGAGTCTGTACCTGAAGACATCTATATGTTTATATTCAGTTATACACCTTGCGCCAATCAATATCATTTTTTACATTTTGACGTACTGCACGGTGCCCTTTTAACGAATCTGATTGAAAATTGGCTAGAAAAGACTCAAGACATTGATCTTACTCTATCCCTATTTTTGTGACTTTCCTTCGAAGGGCGTGGCTATTACGGTGCCGCAGAGTCTGATTATTCTCCGTGGCAACAAAAGTTCCTGCAAAATGATTCAGATGATCCATCTTCTCGAAATTTTTCACATTTGAGGATATTCAGGCCCTGAAGACGGCTGCCAACTTATTTTTGATCGCAGTGGTAGCGCCACCAACTGGTTAAAACAAATACAAATCATTTTCGTTGATTTTTTTCTCCGGGCAGGTTAACAAAATCTACCTTACATTTGCTCGGATGAGTGTTTAGGCCTTGAGGATGTCACAATACGAAAGTCTTTCGCCTTCTTCAGAGTGTCACATGATGGTGTCTTGTGGCCCGTCTTTATCAGCTGATGTTCCATGAGGGCGTGACTTACCTGTCACAAGAATGAAGGCAAGTCACGCCCCCCGCTGTCCGTTCACTCCGCCAAAATGCTGCTCCAGGTGGTAGAGAGGATGAAGGCTCCCTTGTCTCTGTTCATGGTTTTTATGCCTCGCTTGCAGATCTCAATGGCCTCTCTGATCCAGCGCTGTTGTTTGTTCTCTTCGGTGCGGATGACCCTGCCCTTCTCCCGGTCCATGATGTGGTTTTCCCTTTTGCAGTGGTCAGTGATTGCTGATTTGTAATGTTCATGTTGTGCTTGTTCTTTTACTGCTCTGATTTTTCATTTTTTTGACAGGTAAGTCACACCCTCATGGAACATCAGCTGATAAAGACGGGTCTCAAGACACCATCATGCGACACTCTGAAGAAGGCGAAAGACTCGCCGAAACATGTCAGGTAAAAAATTAACCTAAAACATAATTGTCTGCTTTTAATGAATCAGTCAAATATCAATAATAAGAAGACAAAATGAACCTAATACAAATAAATGAATGCTTAATAACTCCCCTGCACATGCTCCTAAAAATCCAAACCTTCACCTGTAAATAAAACGTCCCGACCTGAAGACATCTTAATGTTATTATTTTGTTATACACACAGTGCCGCCAAGTGGAATCAAAAATTTGTTTTTATTTTAATTTTCACGTACTGCACGGTGCCCTTTTGACGAATCCGACTGAAAATTAGTCAGAAAAGACTCAAGACAATGATCTTACTCTCTGCCGAATTTTGTGACGTTTTGGCAAAAGGCGTGGCTATTAAGGTGCTGAAAAGTCCGATTGTACTCTGTGGCAACAAAAGCTCCGGCAACATGACTCAGATCATCCTATCTTCTCGAAGTTGTACACATTTGAGGATACTTCAGCCCTGAAGACATCTACCAACTTATTTTATATCGTAGTAGTAGCGCCACCAACTGGTAAAAGCTAATACAAGTTATTTTCTTGGATGTTTTTCTCCGTGCAACTCAACAAGGTCGCCCTCATATATGCTCGGATGACTGTTTCGGCCATGAGGATGTCACAATACGAAATTCGTGATTTTTCGTGAAAAGTTGTGGGAGTGGCATTGCACTGTTCGGCAATAAAACAAAGCTGATTATGAGGTTCTAAATATGAACGACAACTCGTAAAACTTTACACACACATCAGGCCGAGCAAATTTATCAATATTTTATACGTTAGTTGTGCAGCTTTTTTGAAATGGCTCGCCATGGCCCTCGAGAAATGTTAAAAAAAAGCAGCTCTGGTTGAGTGTTTCACCTCGCTTTTTGTAAATTTTATGGAGTACAGTGAACCCTCGGTTATCGCGGTTAATGGGGACCGAGACCACCCGCGAAAACTGAAAATCCGCGAAGTAGCGGCGCACCTTCAAAAATGCTTAAAAAAAATATACAATATATATAATAAATATATATATATATATATATATATATATATATATATATATATATATATATACGGGGAGAGAGAGAGTGAAATTCATGTTATAACAAAAAAACCAAATTATTATTAAAACGTATTATTTTTTTATTCCCCAGCCATTCTTTTTGTATTTATTTAATTACTCCGACTTTTACCTGCTGGTACGCCGTCCGGTGTGCCCTGTGAAATGAAAGGTGGCATTCTTTATTTATTTATTCATTTATACATTCATAACTGACAGCCTCGCGCTCCGCTCGTGCCCGGGCAGAAGAGGTGCTCCAATTTGGCTTAACTGTGACACACGCCCGTCCTCCTCCCCCGGAGCTTCCATTCGGTTAAACTTAGGGGCCGCTTGGCACCGCCCGTGCCCGGGGAAGGTGCTCCTCTTCGGCTTACTGTGACGCGAGCATGCCCTCCTCCTCCGGAGCTTCCATTCGGTTACACTTAGGGGCCGCTTGGAACCGCCCGTGCCCGGGGAAGGTGCTCCTCTTCGGCTTACTGTGACGCGAGCATGCCCTCCTCCTCCGGAGCTTCCATTCGGTTAAACTTAGGGGCCGCTTGGCACTGCCCGTGCCCGGGGAAGGTGCTCCTCTACGGCTTAACTGCCACGCACGCTGGCCGGAGCTCTGGTACGGTCCGAACCGCGCGAAACGTCGCCACCGATCGTGTCCGGGGGAACGTGCTCTTCTTCGTCCACTCTCCTCTTCGCCCACGCTCTTCTTCGGCGCACGCCGGCCGTCTAACCGCTCCAGCGCCCCGTCGTGCCGCTCGGCGAAACTACAATGCGCCCGAATATTTTTTCGACCCGCGAAGCACTGAACCCGCGAAAGGTGAACCGCGAAGTAGCGAGGGTTCACTGTATGTATAAGACCAAGACCTACAAAAAAGTCTCTTGGAGCAATGAGCTAGGTTTTACAGGAAGTCGGCCATTTTGAATTTACTTAAAAGGGGGCGGGTCACCACAATGGACTTTGTGTAGAAATTATTATTGGGGCCCGAGCAGCGACCGCGGCGAGGTCCCTATTGTTTTTGTAGAAAATATTATTACTTTTATTATTATTATTATTATTATTATTAGGGCCTGAGCAGCGACCGCTGCGAAGTCCCTATTGTTTTTGTTGAAATTATTATTATTATTATTTTTCCGATTGTTCGATCGCATTTTTGACCCCTGAAACATGCACAAAAACTCACCAAACTTGGCAGTCTCATCGGGCATGGCGAAAAATTTGATATTTTCACGTCTAATATGAACAGGAAGTGAGTTATGAATTTTTGAAAGTCCGACTTTTGCCCTTTTTTGCATGTTTACAGGGGTCATTCTTTTGCACCCTGATCCTAAAGGCTTCATCTGATTGCCTTAAAATTCTGTCTGTAGCATCTGAAGACCTGGCACAAACACTGGGGCTAAAGTTTTTTGTTTCCGAAATATTATATGACGGGGGCGGGGCATCAAAGTTTTCACTTAAGATTTCCTTCGCCGCAATGGACAAAATGCTTAATAACTCTCCTGCACATGCTGCTAAAAATCCAAAACTTCACATGTACATATAGAGTCTGTACCTGAAGACATCTATATGTTTATATTCAGTTATACACCTTGCGCCAATCAATATCATTTTTTACATTTTGACGTACTGCACGGTGCCCTTTTAACGAATCTGATTGAAAATTGGCTAGAAAAGACTCAAGACATTGATCTTACTCTATCCCTATTTTTGTGACTTTCCTTCGAAGGGCGTGGCTATTACGGTGCCGCAGAGTCTGATTATTCTCCGTGGCAACAAAAGTTCCTGCAAAATGATTCAGATGATCCATCTTCTCGAAATTTTTCACATTTGAGGATATTCAGGCCCTGAAGACGGCTGCCAACTTATTTTTGATCGCAGTGGTAGCGCCACCAACTGGTTAAAACAAATACAAATCATTTTCGTTGATTTTTTTCTCCGGGCAGGTTAACAAAATCTACCTTACATTTGCTCGGATGAGTGTTTAGGCCTTGAGGATGTCACAATACGAAAGTCTTTCGCCTTCTTCAGAGTGTCACATGATGGTGTCTTGTGGCCCGTCTTTATCAGCTGATGTTCCATGAGGGCGTGACTTACCTGTCACAAGAATGAAGGCAAGTCACGCCCCCCGCTGTCCGTTCACTCCGCCAAAATGCTGCTCCAGGTGGTAGAGAGGATGAAGGCTCCCTTGTCTCTGTTCATGGTTTTTATGCCTCGCTTGCAGATCTCAATGGCCTCTCTGATCCAGCGCTGTTGTTTGTTCTCTTCGGTGCGGATGACCCTGCCCTTCTCCCGGTCCATGATGTGGTTTTCCCTTTTGCAGTGGTCAGTGATTGCTGATTTGTAATGTTCATGTTGTGCTTGTTCTTTTACTGCTCTGATTTTTCATTTTTTTGACAGGTAAGTCACACCCTCATGGAACATCAGCTGATAAAGACGGGTCTCAAGACACCATCATGCGACACTCTGAAGAAGGCGAAAGACTCGCCGAAACATGTCAGGTAAAAAATTAACCTAAAACATAATTGTCTGCTTTTAATGAATCAGTCAAATATCAATAATAAGAAGACAAAATGAACCTAATACAAATAAATGAATGCTTAATAACTCCCCTGCACATGCTCCTAAAAATCCAAACCTTCACCTGTAAATAAAACGTCCCGACCTGACGACATCTTAATGTTATTATTTTGTTATACACACAGTGCCGCCAAGTGGAATCAAAAATTTGTTTTTATTTTAATTTTCACGTACTGCACGGTGCCCTTTTGACGAATCCGACTGAAAATTAGTCAGAAAAGACTCAAGACAATGATCTTACTCTCTGCCGAATTTTGTGACGTTTTGGCAAAAGGCGTGGCTATTAAGGTGCTGAAAAGTCCGATTGTACTCTGTGGCAACAAAAGCTCCGGCAACATGACTCAGATCATCCTATCTTCTCGAAGTTGTACACATTTGAGGATACTTCAGCCCTGAAGACATCTACCAACTTATTTTATATCGTAGTAGTAGCGCCACCAACTGGTAAAAGCTAATACAAGTTATTTTCTTGGATGTTTTTCTCCGTGCAACTCAACAAGGTCGCCCTCATATATGCTCGGATGACTGTTTCGGCCATGAGGATGTCACAATACGAAATTCGTGATTTTTCGTGAAAAGTTGTGGGAGTGGCATTGCACTGTTCGGCAATAAAACAAAGCTGATTATGAGGTTCTAAATATGAACGACAACTCGTAAAACTTTACACACACATCAGGCCGAGCAAATTTATCAATATTTTATACGTTAGTTGTGCAGCTTTTTTGAAATGGCTCGCCATGGCCCTCGAGAAATGTTAAAAAAAAGCAGCTCTGGTTGAGTGTTTCACCTCGCTTTTTGTAAATTTTATGGAGTACAGTGAACCCTCGGTTATCGCGGTTAATGGGGACCGAGACCACCCGCGAAAACTGAAAATCCGCGAAGTAGCGGCGCACCTTCAAAAATGCTTAAAAAAAATATACAATATATATAATAAATATATATATATATATATATATATATATATATATATATATATATATATATACGGGGAGAGAGAGAGTGAAATTCATGTTATAACAAAAAAACCAAATTATTATTAAAACGTATTATTTTTTTATTCCCCAGCCATTCTTTTTGTATTTATTTAATTACTCCGACTTTTACCTGCTGGTACGCCGTCCGGTGTGCCCTGTGAAATGAAAGGTGGCATTCTTTATTTATTTATTCATTTATACATTCATAACTGACAGCCTCGCGCTCCGCTCGTGCCCGGGCAGAAGAGGTGCTCCAATTTGGCTTAACTGTGACACACGCCCGTCCTCCTCCCCCGGAGCTTCCATTCGGTTAAACTTAGGGGCCGCTTGGCACCGCCCGTGCCCGGGGAAGGTGCTCCTCTTCGGCTTACTGTGACGCGAGCATGCCCTCCTCCTCCGGAGCTTCCATTCGGTTAAACTTAGGGGCCGCTTGGAACCGCCCGTGCCCGGGGAAGGTGCTCCTCTTCGGCTTACTGTGACGCGAGCATGCCCTCCTCCTCCGGAGCTTCCATTCGGTTAAACTTAGGGGCCGCTTGGCACCGCCCGTGCCCGGGGAAGGTGCTCCTCTACGGCTTAACTGCCACGCACGCTGGCCGGAGCTCTGGTACGGTCCGAACCGCGCGAAACGTCGCCACCGATCGTGTCCGGGGGAACGTGCTCTTCTTCGTCCACTCTCCTCTTCGCCCACGCTCTTCTTCGGCGCACGCCGGCCGTCTAACCGCTCCAGCGCCCCGTCGTGCCGCTCGGCGAAACTACAATGCCCCCGAATATTTTTTAGACCCGCGAAGCACTGAACCTGCGAAAGGTGAACCGCGAAGTAGCGAGGGTTCACTGTATGTATAAGACCAAGACCTACAAAAAAGTCTCTTGGAGCAATGAGCTAGGTTTTACAGGAAGTCGGCCATTTTGAATTTACTTAAAAGGGGGCGGGTCACCACAATGGACTTTGTGTAGAAATTATTATTGGGGCCCGAGCAGCGACCGCGGCGAGGTCCCTATTGTTTTTGTAGAAAATATTATTACTTTTATTATTATTATTATTATTATTATTAGGGCCTGAGCAGCGACCGCTGCGAAGTCCCTATTGTTTTTGTAGAAATTATTATTATTATTTTTCCGATTGTTCGATCGCATTTTTGACCCCCGAAACATGCACAAAAACTCACCAAACCTGGCAGTCTCATCGGGCATGGCGAAAAATTTGATATTTTAACGTCTAATATGAACAGGAAGTGAGTTATGAATTTTTGAAAGTCCGACTTTTGCCCTTTTTTGCATGTTTACAGGGGTCATTCTTTTGCACCCTGATCCTAAAGGCTTCATCTGATTGCCTTAAAATTCTGTCTGTAGCATCTGAAGACCTGGGACAAACACTGGGGCTAAAATTTTTTGTTTCCGAAATACTATATGACGGGGGCGGGGCATCAAAGTTTTCACTTAAGATTTCCTTCGCCGCAATGGACAAAATGCTTAATAACTCTCCTGCACATGCTGCTAAAAATCCAAAACTTCACATGTACATAAAGAGTCTGTACCTGAAGACATCTATATGTTTATATTCAGTTATACACCTTGCGCCAATCAATATCATTTTTTACATTTTGACGTACTGCACGGTGCCCTTGTAACGAATCTGATTGAAAATTGGCTAGAAAAGACTCAAGACATTGATCTTACTCTATCCCTATTTTTGTGACTTTCCTTCGAAGGGCGTGGCTATTACGGTGCCGCAGAGTCTGATTATTCTCCGTGGCAACAAAAGTTCCTGCAAAATGATTCAGATGATCCATCTTCTCGAAATTTTTCACATTTGAGGATATTCAGGCCCTGAAGACGGCTGCCAACTTATTTTTGATCGCAGTGGTAGCGCCACCAACTGGTTAAAACAAATATAAATTATTTTCGTTGATGTTTTTCTCCGGGCATGTTAACAAAATCTACCTTATATTTGCTCGGATGAGTGTTTAGGCCTTGAGCATGTCACAATACGAAAGTCTTTCGCCTTCTTCAGAGTGTCACATGATGGTGTCTTGTGACCCGCCTTTATCAGCTTATGTTCCATGAGGGCGTGACTTACCTGTCACAAGAATGAAGGCAAGTCACGCCCCCCGCTGTCCGTTCACTCCGCCAAGATGCTGGTCCAGGTGGTAGAGAGGATGAAGGCTCCCTTGTCTCTGTTCATGGTTTTTATGCCTCGCTTGCAGATCTCAATGGCCTCTCTGATCCAGCGCTGTTGTTTGTTCTCTTCTGTGCGGATGACCCTGCCCTTCTCCCGGTCCATGATGTGGTTTTCCCTTTTGCAGTGGTCAGTGATTGCTGATTTGTAATGTTCATGTTGTGCTTGTTCTTTTACTGCTCTGATTTTTTTCATTTTTTTGACAGGTAAGTCACACCCTCATGGAACATCAGCTCAAGACACCATCATGCAACACTCTGAAGTAGGCGAAAGACTCGCCGAAACATGTCAGGTAAAAAATTAACCTAAAACATAATTGTCTGCTTTTAATGAATCAGTCAAATATCAATAATAAGAAGACAAAATGAACCTAATACAAATAAATGAATGCTTAATAACTCCCCTGCACATGCTCCTAAAAATCCAAACCTTCACCTGTAAATAAAACGTCCCGACCTGAAGACATCTTAATGTTATTATTTTGTTATACACACAGTGCCGCCAAGTGGAATCAAAAATTTGTTTTTATTTTAATTTTCACGTACTGCACGGTGCCCTTTTGACGAATCCGACTGAAAATTAGTCAGAAAAGACTCAAGACAATGATCTTACTCTCTGCCGAATTTTGTGACGTTTTGGCAAAAGGCGTGGCTATTAAGGTGCTGAAAAGTCCGATTGTACTCTGTGGCAACAAAAGCTCCGGCAACATGACTCAGATCATCCTATCTTCTCGAAGTTGTACACATTTGAGGATACTTCAGCCCTGAAGACATCTACCAACTTATTTTATATCGTAGTAGTAGCGCCACCAACTGGTAAAAGCTAATACAAGTTATTTTCTTGGATGTTTTTCTCCGTGCAACTCAACAAGGTCGCCCTCATATATGCTCGGATGACTGTTTCGGCCATGAGGATGTCACAATACGAAATTCGTGATTTTTCGTGAAAAGTTGTGGGAGTGGCATTGCACTGTTCGGCAATAAAACAAAGCTGATTATGAGGTTCTAAATATGAACGACAACTCGTAAAACTTTACACACACATCAGGCCGAGCAAATTTATCAATATTTTATACGTTAGTTGTGCAGCTTTTTTGAAATGGCTCGCCATGGCCCTCGAGAAATGTTAAAAAAAAGCAGCTCTGGTTGAGTGTTTCACCTCGCTTTTTGTAAATTTTATGGAGTACAGTGAACCCTCGGTTATCGCGGTTAATGGGGACCGAGACCACCCGCGAAAACTGAAAATCCGCGAAGTAGCGGCGCACCTTCAAAAATGCTTAAAAAAAATATACAATATATATAATAAATATATATATATATATATATATATATATATATATATATATATATATACGGGGGGAGAGAGAGAGAGAGAGAGTGAAATTCATGTTATAACAAAAAAAACAAATTATTATTAAAACTTATTATTTTTTTATTCCCCAACCATTCTTTTTGTATTTATTTAATTACTCCGACTTTTACCTGCTGGTACGCCGTCCGGTGTGCCCTGTGAAATGAAAGGTGGCATTCTTTATTTATTTATTCATTTATTCATTCATAACTGACAGCCTCGCGCTCCGCTTGTGCCCGGCAGAAGAGGTGCTCCAATTCGGCTTAACTGTGACACACGCCCGCCCTCCTCCCCCGGAGCTTCCATTCGGTTAAACTTAGGGGCCGCTTGGCACCGCCCGTGCCCGGGGAAGGTGCTCCTCTTCGGCTTACTGTGACGCGAGCATGCCCTCCTCCTCCGGAGCTTCCATTCGGTTAAACTTAGGGGCCGCTTGGAACCGCCCGTGCCCGGGGAAGGTGCTCCTCTTCGGCTTACTGTGACGCGAGCATGCCCTCCTCCTCCGGAGCTTCCAGTCGGTTAAACTCAGGGGCCGCTTGGAACCGCCCGTGCCCGGGGAAGGTGCTCCTCTACGGCTTAACTGCCACGCACGCCGGCCGGAGCTCTGGTACGGTCCGAACCGCGCGAAACGTCGCCACCGATCGTGTCCGGGGGAACGTGCTCTTCTTCGTCCACTCTCCTCTTCGCCCACGCTCTTCTTCGGCGCACGCCGGCCGTCTAACCGCTCCAGCGCCCCGTCGTGCCGCTCGGCGAAACTACAATGCCCCCGAATATTTTTTAGACCCGCGAAGCACTGAACCCGCGAAAGGTGAACCTCGAAGTAGCGAGGGTTCACTGTATGTATAAGACCAAGACCTACAAAAAAGTCTCTTGGAGCAATGAGCTAGGTTTTACAGGAAGTCGGCCATTTTGAATTTACTTAAAAGGGGGCGGGTCTCCACAATGGACTTTGTGTAGAAATTATTATTGGGGCCCGAGCAGCGACCGCGGCGAGGTCCCTATTGTTTTTGTAGAAAATATTATTACTTTTATTATTATTATTATTATTATTATTATTATTATTAGGGCCTGAGCAGCGACCGCTGCGAAGTCCCTATTGTTTTTGTAGAAATTATTATTATTATTATTTTTCCGATTGTTCGATCGCATTTTTGACCCCCGAAACATGCACAAAAACTCACCAAACCTGGCAGTCTCATCGGGCATGGCGAAAAATTTGATATTTTAACGTCTAATATGAACAGGAAGTGAGTTATGAATTTTTGAAAGTCCGACTTTTGCCCTTTTTTGCATGTTTACAGGGGTCATTCTTTTGCACCCTGATCCTAAAGGCTTCATCTGATTGCCTTAAAATTCTGTCTGTAGCATCTGAAGACCTGGGACAAACACTGGGGCTAAAATTTTTTGTTTCCGAAATACTATATGACGGGGGCGGGGCATCAAAGTTTTCACTTAAGATTTCCTTCGCCGCAATGGACAAAATGCTTAATAACTCTCCTGCACATGCTGCTAAAAATCCAAAACTTCACATGTACATAAAGAGTCTGTACCTGAAGACATCTATATGTTTATATTCAGTTATACACCTTGCGCCAATCAATATCATTTTTTACATTTTGACGTACTGCACGGTGCCCTTGTAACGAATCTGATTGAAAATTGGCTAGAAAAGACTCAAGACATTGATCTTACTCTATCCCTATTTTTGTGACTTTCCTTCGAAGGGCGTGGCTATTACGGTGCCGCAGAGTCTGATTATTCTCCGTGGCAACAAAAGTTCCTGCAAAATGATTCAGATGATCCATCTTCTCGAAATTTTTCACATTTGAGGATATTCAGGCCCTGAAGACGGCTGCCAACTTATTTTTGATCGCAGTGGTAGCGCCACCAACTGGTTAAAACAAATATAAATTATTTTCGTTGATGTTTTTCTCCGGGCATGTTAACAAAATCTACCTTATATTTGCTCGGATGAGTGTTTAGGCCTTGAGCATGTCACAATACGAAAGTCTTTCGCCTTCTTCAGAGTGTCACATGATGGTGTCTTGTGACCCGCCTTTATCAGCTGATGTTCCATGAGGGCGTGACTTACCTGTCACAAGAATGAAGGCAAGTCACGCCCCCCGCTGTCCGTTCACTCCGCCAAGATGCTGGTCCAGGTGGTAGAGAGGATGAAGGCTCCCTTGTCTCTGTTCATGGTTTTTATGCCTCGCTTGCAGATCTCAATGGCCTCTCTGATCCAGCGCTGTTGTTTGTTCTCTTCTGTGCGGATGACCCTGCCCTTCTCCCGGTCCATGATGTGGTTTTCCCTTTTGCAGTGGTCAGTGATTGCTGATTTGTAATGTTCATGTTGTGCTTGTTCTTTTACTGCTCTGATTTTTCATTTTTTTGACAGGTAAGTCACACCCTCATGGAACATCAGCTGATAAAGACGGGTCTCAAGACACCATCATGCGACACTCTGAAGAAGGCGAAAGACTCGCCGAAACATGTCAGGTAAAAAATTAACCTAAAACATAATTGTCTGCTTTTAATGAATCAGTCAAATATCAATAATAAGAAGACAAAATGAACCTAATACAAATAAATGAATGCTTAATAACTCCCCTGCACATGCTCCTAAAAATCCAAACCTTCACCTGTAAATAAAACGTCCCGACCTGAAGACATCTTAATGTTATTATTTTGTTATACACACAGTGCCGCCAAGTGGAATCAAAAATTTGTTTTTATTTTAATTTTCACGTACTGCACGGTGCCCTTTTGACGAATCCGACTGAAAATTAGTCAGAAAAGACTCAAGACAATGATCTTACTCTCTGCCGAATTTTGTGACGTTTTGGCAAAAGGCGTGGCTATTAAGGTGCTGAAAAGTCCGATTGTACTCTGTGGCAACAAAAGCTCCGGCAACATGACTCAGATCATCCTATCTTCTCGAAGTTGTACACATTTGAGGATACTTCAGCCCTGAAGACATCTACCAACTTATTTTATATCGTAGTAGTAGCGCCACCAACTGGTAAAAGCTAATACAAGTTATTTTCTTGGATGTTTTTCTCCGTGCAACTCAACAAGGTCGCCCTCATATATGCTCGGATGACTGTTTCGGCCATGAGGATGTCACAATACGAAATTCGTGATTTTTCGTGAAAAGTTGTGGGAGTGGCATTGCACTGTTCGGCAATAAAACAAAGCTGATTATGAGGTTCTAAATATGAACGACAACTCGTAAAACTTTACACACACATCAGGCCGAGCAAATTTATCAATATTTTATACGTTAGTTGTGCAGCTTTTTTGAAATGGCTCGCCATGGCCCTCGAGAAATGTTAAAAAAAAGCAGCTCTGGTTGAGTGTTTCACCTCGCTTTTTGTAAATTTTATGGAGTACAGTGAACCCTCGGTTATCGCGGTTAATGGGGACCGAGACCACCCGCGAAAACTGAAAATCCGCGAAGTAGCGGCGCACCTTCAAAAATGCTTAAAAAAAATATACAATATATATAATAAATATATATATATATATATATATATATATATATATATATATATATATATATATATATATATACGGGGAGAGAGAGAGTGAAATTCATGTTATAACAAAAAAACCAAATTATTATTAAAACGTATTATTTTTTTATTCCCCAGCCATTCTTTTTGTATTTATTTAATTACTCCGACTTTTACCTGCTGGTACGCCGTCCGGTGTGCCCTGTGAAATGAAAGGTGGCATTCTTTATTTATTTATTCATTTATTCATTCATAACTGACAGCCTCGCGCTCCGCTCGTGCCCGGGCAGAAGAGGTGCTCCAATTTGGCTTAACTGTGACACACGCCCGTCCTCCTCCGTCCGGAGCTTCCATTCGGTTAAACTTAGGGGCCGCTTGGCACCGCCCGTGCCCGGGGAAGGTGCTCCTCTTCGGCTTACTGTGACGCGAGCATGCCCTCCTCCTCCGGAGCTTCCATTCGGTTAAACTTAGGGGCCGCTTGGAACCGCCCGTGCCCGGGGAAGGTGCTCCTCTTCGGCTTACTGTGACGCGAGCATGCCCTCCTCCTCCGGAGCTTCCATTCGGTTAAACTTAGGGGCCGCTTGGCACCGCCCGTGCCCGGGGAAGGTGCTCCTCTACGGCTTAACTGCCACGCACGCTGGCCGGAGCTCTGGTACGGTCCGAACCGCGCGAAACGTCGCCACCGATCGTGTCCGGGGGAACGTGCTCTTCTTCGTCCACTCTCCTCTTCGCCCACGCTCTTCTTCGGCGCACGCCGGCCGTCTAACCGCTCCAGCGCCCCGTCGTGCCGCTCGGCGAAACTACAATGCCCCCGAATATTTTTTAGACCCGCGAAGCACTGAACCTGCGAAAGGTGAACCGCGAAGTAGCGAGGGTTCACTGTATGTATAAGACCAAGACCTACAAAAAAGTCTCTTGGAGCAATGAGCTAGGTTTTACAGGAAGTCGGCCATTTTGAATTTACTTAAAAGGGGGCGGGTCACCACAATGGACTTTGTGTAGAAATTATTATTGGGGCCCGAGCAGCGACCGCGGCGAGGTCCCTATTGTTTTTGTAGAAAATATTATTACTTTTATTATTATTATTATTATTATTATTAGGGCCTGAGCAGCGACCGCTGCGAAGTCCCTATTGTTTTTGTAGAAATTATTATTATTATTTTTCCGATTGTTCGATCGCATTTTTGACCCCCGAAACATGCACAAAAACTCACCAAACCTGGCAGTCTCATGGGGCATGGCGAAAAATTTGATATTTTAACGTCTAATATGAACAGGAAGTGAGTTATGAATTTTTGAAAGTCCGACTTTTGCCCTTTTTTGCATGTTTACAGGGGTCATTCTTTTGCACCCTGATCCTAAAGGCTTCATCTGATTGCC
The DNA here is from genome assembly GCF_059441095.1 of Idiotropiscis lumnitzeri. Taxonomy (NCBI): domain Eukaryota; kingdom Metazoa; phylum Chordata; class Actinopteri; order Syngnathiformes; family Syngnathidae; genus Idiotropiscis; species Idiotropiscis lumnitzeri. The sequence continues at coordinate 47,891 of NW_028283681.1, forward strand.
TTAAAATTCTGTCTGTAGCATCTGAAGACCTGGGACAAACACTGGGGCTAAAAATTTTTGTTTCCGAAATACTATATGACGGGGGCGGGGCATCAAAGTTTTCACTTAAGATTTCCTTCGCCGCAATGGACAAAATGCTTAATAACTCTCCTGCACATGCTGCTAAAAATCCAAAACTTCACATGTACATAAAGAGTCTGTACCTGAAGACATCTATATGTTTATATTCAGTTATACACCTTGCGCCAATCAATATCATTTTTTACATTTTGACGTACTGCACGGTGCCCTTTTAACGAATCTGATTGAAAATTGGCTAGAAAAGACTCAAGACATTGATCTTACTCTATCCCTATTTTTGTGACTTTCCTTCGAAGGGCGTGGCTATTACGGTGCCGCAGAGTCTGATTATTCTCCGTGGCAACAAAAGTTCCTGCAAAATGATTCAGATGATCCATCTTCTCGAAATTTTTCACATTTGAGGATATTCAGGCCCTGAAGACGGCTGCCAACTTATTTTTGATCGCAGTAGTAGCGCCACCAACTGGTTAAAACAAATATAAATTATTTTCGTTGATGTTTTTCTCCGGGCATGTTAACAAAATCTACCTTATATTTGCTCGGATGAGTGTTTAGGCCTTGAGCATGTCACAATACGAAAGTCTTTCGCCTTCTTCAGAGTGTCACATGATGGTGTCTTGTGACCCGCCTTTATCAGCTGATGTTCCATGAGGGCGTGACTTACCTGTCACAAGAATGAAGGCAAGTCACGCCCCCCGCTGTCCGTTCACTCCGCCAAGATGCTGGTCCAGGTGGTAGAGAGGATGAAGGCTCCCTTGTCTCTGTTCATGGTTTTTATGCCTTGCTTGCAGATCTCAATGGCCTCTCTGATCCAGCGCTGTTGTCTGTTCTCTTCTGTGCGGATGACCCTGCCCTTCTCCCGGTCCATGATGTGGTTTTCCCTTTTGCAGTGGTCAGTGATTGCTGATTTGTAATGTTCATGTTGTGCTTGTTCTTTTACTGCTCTGATTTTTTTCATTTTTTTGACAGGTAAGTCACACCCTCATGGAACATCAGCTCAAGACACCATCATGCGACACTCTGAAGTAGGCGAAAGACTCGCCGAAACATGTCAGGTAAAAAATTAACCTAAAACATAATTGTCTGCTTTTAATGAATCAGTCAAATATCAATAATAAGAAGACAAAATGAACCTAATACAAATAAATGAATGCTTAATAACTCCCCTGCACATGCTCCTAAAAATCCAAACCTTCACCTGTAAATAAAACGTCCCGACCTGAAGACATCTTAATGTTATTATTTTGTTATACACACAGTGCCGCCAAGTGGAATCAAAAATTTGTTTTTATTTTAATTGTCACGTACTGCACGGTGCCCTTTCGACGAATCCGACTGAAAATTAGTCAGAAAAGACTCAAGACAATGATCTTACTCTCTGCCGAATTTTGTGACGTTTTGGCAAAAGGCGTGGCTATTACGGTGCTGAAAAGTCCGATTGTACTCTGTGGCAACAAAAGCTCCAGCAACATGACTCAGATGATCCTATCTTCTCGAAGTTGCACACATTTGAGGATACTTCAGCCCTGAAGACATCTACCAACTTATTTTTCATCGTAGTAGTAGCGCCCCCAACTGGTAAAAGCTAATACAAGTTATTTTCTTGGATGTTTTTCTCCGTGCAACTCAACAAGGTCGCCCTCATATATGCTCGGATGACTGTTTCGGCCATGAGGATGTCACAATACGAAATTCGTCCTTTTTCATGAAAAGTTGTGGGAGTGGCATTGCACTGTTCGGCAATAAAACAAAGCTGATTATGAGGTTCTAAATATGAACGACAACTCGTGAAACTTTACACACACATCAGGCCGAGCAAATTTATCAATATTTTATACGTTAGTTGTGCAGCTTTTTTGAAATGGCTCGCCATGGCCCTCGAGAAATGTTAAAAAAAAGCAGCTCTGGTTGAGTGTTTCACCTCGCTTTTTGTAAATTTTATGGAGTACAGTGAACCCTCGGTTATCGCGGTTAATGGGGACCGAGACCACCCGCGAAAACTGAAAATCCGCGAAGTAGCGGCGCACCTTCAAAAATGCTTAAAAAAAATATACAATATATATCATAAATATATAAATATATATATATATATATATATATATATATATATATATATATATATATATATATATATATATACGGGGAGAGAGAGAGTGAAATTCATGTTATAACAAAAAAACCAAATTATTATTAAAACGTATTATTTTTTTATTCCCCAGCCATTCTTTTTGTATTTATTTAATTACTCCGACTTTTACCTGCTGGTACGCCGTCCGGTGTGCCCTGTGAAATGAAAGGTGGCATTCTTTATTTATTTATTCATTTATTCATTCATAACTGACAGCCTCGCGCTCCGCTCGTGCCCGGGCAGAAGAGGTGCTCCAATTTGGCTTAACTGTGACACACGCCCGTCCTCCTCCGTCCGGAGCTTCCATTCGGTTAAACTTAGGGGCCGCTTGGCACCGCCCGTGCCCGGGGTAGATGCTCCTCTTCGGCTTACTGTGACGCGAGCATGCCCTCCTCCTCCGGAGCTTCCATTCGGTTAAACTTAGGGGCCGCTTGGAACCGCCCGTGCCCGGGGAAGGTGCTCCTCTTCGGCTTACTGTGACGCGAGCATGCCCTCCTCCTCCGGAGCTTCCATTCGGTTAAACTTAGGGGCCGCTTGGCACCGCCCGTGCCCGGGGAAGGTGCTCCTCTACGGCTTAACTGCCACGCACGCTGGCCGGAGCTCTGGTACGGTCCGAACCGCGCGAAACGTCGCCACCGATCGTGTCCGGGGGAACGTGCTCTTCTTCGTCCACTCTCCTCTTCGCCCACGCTCTTCTTCGGCGCACGCCGGCCGTCTAACCGCTCCAGCGCCCCGTCGTGCCGCTCGGCGAAACTACAATGCCCCCGAATATTTTTTAGACCCGCGAAGCACTGAACCTGCGAAAGGTGAACCGCGAAGTAGCGAGGGTTCACTGTATGTATAAGACCAAGACCTACAAAAAAGTCTCTTGGAGCAATGAGCTAGGTTTTACAGGAAGTCGGCCATTTTGAATTTACTTAAAAGGGGGCGGGTCACCACAATGGACTTTGTGTAGAAATTATTATTGGGGCCCGAGCAGCGACGGCGGCGAGGTCCCTATTGTTTTTGTAGAAATTATTATTAGGGCCTGAGCAGCGACCGCTACGAGGTCCCCATTGTTTTTGTGGAAATTATTATTATTTTTATTATTATTATTATTAGGGCCCGAGCAGTGACCGCTGCGAGGTCCCTATTGTTTTTCTAGAAATTGTTATTAGGGCCCGAGCTGCGACGGCTGCGAGGTCCCTATTGTTTTTGTAGAAAATATTATTACTTTTATTATTATTATTATTATTATTATTAGGGCCTGAGCAGCGACCGCTGCGAAGTCCCTATTGTTTTTGTAGAAATTATTATTATTATTTTTCCGATTGTTCGATCGCATTTTTGACCCCCGAAACATGCACAAAAACTCACCAAACTTGGCAGTCTCATCGGGCATGGCGAAAAATTTGATATTTTAACGTCTAATATGAACAGGAAGTGAGTTATGAATTTTTGAAAGTCCGACTTTTGCCCTTTTTTGCATGTTTACAGGGGTCATTCTTTTGCACCCTGATCCTAAAGGCTTCATCTGATTGCCTTAAAATTCTGTCTGTAGCATCTGAAGACCTGGCACAAACACTGGGGCTAAAATGTTTTGTTTCCGAAATACTATATGACGGGGGCGGGGCATCAAAGTTTTCACTTAAGATTTCCTTCGCCGCAATGGACAAAATGCTTAATAACTCTCCTGCACATGCTGCTAAAAATCCAAAACTTCACATGTACATAAAGAGTCTGTACCTGAAGACATCTATATGTTTATATTCAGTTATACACCTTGCGCCAATCAATATCATTTTTTACATTTTGACGTACTGCACGGTGCCCTTTTAACGAATCTGATTGAAAATTGGCTAGAAAAGACTCAAGACATTGATCTTACTCTATCCCTATTTTTGTGACTTTCCTTCGAAGGGCGTGGCTATTACGGTGCCGCAGAGTCTGATTATTCTCCGTGGCAACAAAAGTTCCTGCAAAATGATTCAGATGATCCATCTTCTCGAAATTTTTCACATTTGAGGATATTCAGGCCCTGAAGACGGCTGCCAACTTATTTTTGATCGCAGTGGTAGCGCCACCAACTGGTTAAAACAAATACAAATTATTTTCGTTGATTTTTTTCTCCGGGCAGGTTAACAAAATCTACCTTACATTTGCTCGGATGAGTGTTTAGGCCTTGAGGATGTCACAATACGAAAGTCTTTCGCCTTCTTCAGAGTGTCACATGATGGTGTCTTGTGGCCCGTCTTTATCAGCTGATGTTCCATGAGGGCGTGACTTACCTGTCACAAGAATGAAGGCAAGTCACGCCCCCCGCTGTCCGTTCACTCCGCCAAAATGCTGCTCCAGGTGGTAGAGAGGATGAAGGCTCCCTTGTCTCTGTTCATGGTTTTTATGCCTCGCTTGCAGATCTCAATGGCCTCTCTGATCCAGCGCTGTTGTTTGTTCTCTTCGGTGCGGATGACCCTGCCCTTCTCCCGGTCCATGATGTGGTTTTCCCTTTTGCAGTGGTCAGTGATTGCTGATTTGTAATGTTCATGTTGTGCTTGTTCTTTTACTGCTCTGATTTTTCATTTTTTTGACAGGTAAGTCACACCCTCATGGAACATCAGCTGATAAAGACGGGTCTCAAGACACCATCATGCGACACTCTGAAGAAGGCGAAAGACTCGCCGAAACATGTCAGGTAAAAAATTAACCTAAAACATAATTGTCTGCTTTTAATGAATCAGTCAAATATCAATAATAAGAAGACAAAATGAACCTAATACAAATAAATGAATGCTTAATAACTCCCCTGCACATGCTCCTAAAAATCCAAACCTTCACCTGTAAATAAAACGTCCCGACCTGAAGACATCTTAATGTTATTATTTTGTTATACACACAGTGCCGCCAAGTGGAATCAAAAATTTGTTTTTATTTTAATTTTCACGTACTGCACGGTGCCCTTTCGACGAATCCGACTGAAAATTAGTCAGAAAAGACTCAAGACAATGATCTTACTCTCTGCCGAATTTTGTGACGTTTTGGCAAAAGGCGTGGCTATTAAGGTGCTGAAAAGTCCGATTGTACTCTGTGGCAACAAAAGCTCCGGCAACATGACTCAGATCATCCTATCTTCTCGAAGTTGTACACATTTGAGGATACTTCAGCCCTGAAGACATCTACCAACTTATTTTATATCGTAGTAGTAGCGCCACCAACTGGTAAAAGCTAATACAAGTTATTTTCTTGGATGTTTTTCTCCGTGCAACTCAACAAGGTCGCCCTCATATATGCTCGGATGACTGTTTCGGCCATGAGGATGTCACAATACGAAATTCGTGATTTTTCGTGAAAAGTTGTGGGAGTGGCATTGCACTGTTCGGCAATAAAACAAAGCTGATTATGAGGTTCTAAATATGAACGACAACTCGTAAAACTTTACACACACATCAGGCCGAGCAAATTTATCAATATTTTATACGTTAGTTGTGCAGCTTTTTTGAAATGGCTCGCCATGGCCCTCGAGAAATGTTAAAAAAAAGCAGCTCTGGTTGAGTGTTTCACCTCGCTTTTTGTAAATTTTATGGAGTACAGTGAACCCTCGGTTATCGCGGTTAATGGGGACCGAGACCACCCGCGAAAACTGAAAATCCGCGAAGTAGCGGCGCACCTTCAAAAATGCTTAAAAAAAATATACAATATATATCATAAATATATAAATATATAAATATATATATATATATATATATATATATATATATATATATATATATATATATATATATATATATATATATATATATACGGGGAGAGAGAGAGTGAAATTCATGTTATAACAAAAAAACCAAATTATTATTAAAACGTATTATTTTTTTATTCCCCAGCCATTCTTTTTGTATTTATTTAATTACTCCGACTTTTACCTGCTGGTACGCCGTCCGGTGTGCCCTGTGAAATGAAAGGTGGCATTCTTTATTTATTTATTCATTTATTCATTCATAACTGACAGCCTCGCGCTTCGCTCGTGCCCGGGCAGAAGAGGTGCTCCAATTTGGCTTAACTGTGACACACGCCCGTCCTCCTCCGTCCGGAGCTTCCATTCGGTTAAACTTAGGGGCCGCTTGGCACCGCCCGTGCCCGGGGTAGGTGCTCCTCTTCGGCTTACTGTGACGCGAGCATGCCCTCCTCCTCCGGAGCTTCCATTCGGTTAAACTTAGGGGCCGCTTGGAACCGCCCGTGCCCGGGGAAGGTGCTCCTCTTCGGCTTACTGTGACGCGAGCATGCCCTCCTCCTCCGGAGCTTCCATTCGGTTAAACTTAGGGGCCGCTTGGCACCGCCCGTGCCCGGGGAAGGTGCTCCTCTACGGCTTAACTGCCACGCACGCTGGCCGGAGCTCTGGTACGGTCCGAACCGCGCGAAACGTCGCCACCGATCGTGTCCGGGGGAACGTGCTCTTCTTCGTCCACTCTCCTCTTCGCCCACGCTCTTCTTCGGCGCACGCCGGCCGTCTAACCGCTCCAGCGCCCCGTCGTGCCGCTCGGCGAAACTACAATGCCCCCGAATATTTTTTAGACCCGCGAAGCACTGAACCTGCGAAAGGTGAACCGCGAAGTAGCGAGGGTTCACTGTATGTATAAGACCAAGACCTACAAAAAAGTCTCTTGGAGCAATGAGCTAGGTTTTACAGGAAGTCGGCCATTTTGAATTTACTTAAAAGGGGGCGGGTCACCACAATGGACTTTGTGTAGAAATTATTATTGGGGCCCGAGCAGCGACCGCGGCGAGGTCCCTATTGTTTTTGGAGAAAATATTATTACTTTTATTATTATTATTATTATTATTATTAGGGCCTGAGCAGCGACCGCTGCGAAGTCCCTATTGTTTTTGTAGAAATTATTATTATTATTTTTCCGATTGTTCGATCGCATTTTTGACCCCCGAAACATGCACAAAAACTCACCAAACTTGGCAGTCTCATCGGGCATGGCGAAAAATTTGATATTTTAACGTCTAATATGAACAGGAAGTGAGTTATGAATTTTTGAAAGTCCGACTTTTGCCCTTTTTTGCATGTTTACAGGGGTCATTCTTTTGCACCCTGATCCTAAAGGCTTCATCTGATTGCCTTAAAATTCTGTCTGTAGCATCTGAAGACCTGGCACAAACACTGGGGCTAAAATGTTTTGTTTCCGAAATACTATATGACGGGGGCGGGGCATCAAAGTTTTCACTTAAGATTTCCTTCGCCGCAATGGACAAAATGCTTAATAACTCTCCTGCACATGCTGCTAAAAATCCAAAACTTCACATGTACATAAAGAGTCTGTACCTGAAGACATCTATATGTTTATATTCAGTTATACACCTTGCGCCAATCAATATCATTTTTTACATTTTGACGTACTGCACGGTGCCCTTTTAACGAATCTGATTGAAAATTGGCTAGAAAAGACTCAAGACATTGATCTTACTCTATCCCTATTTTTGTGACTTTCCTTCGAAGGGCGTGGCTATTACGGTGCCGCAGAGTCTGATTATTCTCCGTGGCAACAAAAGTTCCTGCAAAATGATTCAGATGATCCATCTTCTCGAAATTTTTCACATTTGAGGATATTCAGGCCCTGAAGACGGCTGCCAACTTATTTTTGATCGCAGTGGTAGCGCCACCAACTGGTTAAAACAAATACAAATTATTTTCGTTGATTTTTTTCTCCGGGCAGGTTAACAAAATCTACCTTACATTTGCTCGGATGAGTGTTTAGGCCTTGAGGATGTCACAATACGAAAGTCTTTCGCCTTCTTCAGAGTGTCACATGATGGTGTCTTGTGGCCCGTCTTTATCAGCTGATGTTCCATGAGGGCGTGACTTACCTGTCACAAGAATGAAGGCAAGTCACGCCCCCCGCTGTCCGTTCACTCCGCCAAAATGCTGCTCCAGGTGGTAGAGAGGATGAAGGCTCCCTTGTCTCTGTTCATGGTTTTTATGCCTCGCTTGCAGATCTCAATGGCCTCTCTGATCCAGCGCTGTTGTTTGTTCTCTTCGGTGCGGATGACCCTGCCCTTCTCCCGGTCCATGATGTGGTTTTCCCTTTTGCAGTGGTCAGTGATTGCTGATTTGTAATGTTCATGTTGTGCTTGTTCTTTTACTGCTCTGATTTTTCATTTTTTTGACAGGTAAGTCACACCCTCATGGAACATCAGCTGATAAAGACGGGTCTCAAGACACCATCATGCGACACTCTGAAGAAGGCGAAAGACTCGCCGAAACATGTCAGGTAAAAAATTAACCTAAAACATAATTGTCTGCTTTTAATGAATCAGTCAAATATCAATAATAAGAAGACAAAATGAACCTAATACAAATAAATGAATGCTTAATAACTCCCCTGCACATGCTCCTAAAAATCCAAACCTTCACCTGTAAATAAAACGTCCCGACCTGAAGACATCTTAATGTTATTATTTTGTTATACACACAGTGCCGCCAAGTGGAATCAAAAATTTGTTTTTATTTTAATTTTCACGTACTGCACGGTGCCCTTTCGACGAATCCGACTGAAAATTAGTCAGAAAAGACTCAAGACAATGATCTTACTCTCTGCCGAATTTTGTGACGTTTTGGCAAAAGGCGTGGCTATTACGGTGCTGAAAAGTCCGATTGTACTCTGTGGCAACAAAAGCTCCTGCAACATGACTCAGGTGATCCTATCTTCTCGAAGTTGCACACATTTGAGGATACTTAAGCCCTGAAGACATCTACCAACTTATTTTTCATCGTAGTAGTAGCGCCACCAACTGGTAAAAGCTAATACAAGTTATTTTCTTGGATGTTTTTCTCCGTGCAACTCAACAAGGTCGCCCTCATATATGCTCGGATGACTGTTTCGGCCATGAGGATGTCACAATACGAAATTCGTCCTTTTTCATGAAAAGTTGTGGGAGTGGCATTGCACTGTTCGGCAATAAAACAAAGCTGATTATGAGGTTCTAAATATGAACGACAACTCGTGAAACTTTACACACACATCAGGCCGAGCAAATTTATCAATATTTTATACGTTAGTTGTGCAGCTTTTTTGAAATGGCTCGCCATGGCCCTCGAGAAATGTTCAAAAAAGCAGCCCTGGTTGAGTGTTTCACCTCGTTTTTTGTAAATTTTATGGAGTACAGTGAACCCTCGGTTATCGCGGTTAATGGGGACCGAGACCACCCGCAAAAACTGAAAATCCGCGAAGTAGCGGCGCACCTTCAAAAATGCTTAAAAAAAATATACAATATATATAATAAATATATAAATATATATATATATATATATATATATATATATATATATATATATATATATATATATATATATATATATATATATATATACGGGGGGAGAGAGAGAGACAGAGAGTGAAATTCATGTTATAACAAAAAAAACAAATTATTATTAAAACTTATTATTTTTTTATTCCCCAACCATTCTTTTTGTATTTATTTAATTACTCCGACTTTTACCTGCTGGTACGCCGTCCGGTGTGCCCTGTGAAATGAAAGGTGGCATTCTTTATTTATTCATTCATTTATTCATTCATAACTGACAGCCTCGCGCTCCGCTCGTGCCCGGGCAGAAGAGGTGCTCCAATTCGGCTTCACTGTGACACACGCCCGCCCTCCTCCCCCGGAGCTTCCATTCGGTTAAACTTAGGGGCCGCTTGGCACCGCCCGTGCCCGGGGAAGGTGCTCCTCTTCGGCTTACTGTGACGCGAGCATGCCCTCCTCCTGCGGAGCTTCCATTCGGTTAAACTTAGGGGCCGCTTGGAACCGCCCGTGCCCGGGGAAGGTGCTCCTCTTCGGCTTACTGTGACGCGAGCATGCCCTCCTCCTCCGGAGCTTCCATTCGGTTAAACTTAGGGGCCGCTTGGCACCGCCCGTGCCCGGGGAAGGTGCTCCTCTACGGCTTAACTGCCACGCACGCCGGCCGGAGCTCTGGTACGGTCCGAACCGCGCGAAACGTCGCCACCGATCGTGTCCGGGGGAACGTGCTCTCTTCGTCCACTCTCCTCTTCGCCCACGCTCTTCTTCGGCGCACGCCGGCCGTCTAACTGCTCCAGCGCCCCGTCGTGCCGCTCGGCGAAACTACAATGCCCCCGAATATTTTTTAGACCCGCGAAGCACTGAACCCGCGAAAGGTGAACCGCGAAGTAGCGAGGGTTCACTGTATGTATAAGACCAAGACCTACAAAAAAGTCTCTTGGAGCAATGAGCTAGGTTTTACAGGAAGTCGGCCATTTTGAATTTACTTAAAAGGGGGCGGGTCACCACAATGGACTTTGTGTAGAAATTATTATTGGGGCCCGAGCAGCGACCGCGGCGAGGTCCCTATTGTTTTTGTAGAAATTATTATTATTATTATTTTTCCGATTGTTCGATCGCATTTTTGACCCCCGAAACATGCACAAAAACTCACCAAACTTGGCAGTCTCATCGGGCATGGCGAAAAATTTGATATTTTAACGTCTAATATGAACAGGAAGTGAGTTATGAATTTTTGAAAGTCCGATTTTTGCCCTTTTTTGCATGTTTACAGGGGTCATTCTTTTGCACCCTGATCCTAAAGGCTTCATCTGATTGCCTTAAAATTCTGTCTGGAGCATCTTAAGACCTGGGACAAACACTGGGGCTAAAAATTTTTGTTTCCGAAATACTATATGACGGGGGCGGGGCTTCAAAGTTTTCACTTAAGATTTCCTTCGCCGCAATGGACAAAATGCTTAATAACTCTCCTGCACGTGCTGCTAAAAATCCAAAACTTCACATGTACATAAAGAGTCGGTACCTGAAGACATCTATATGTTTATATTCAGTTATACACCTTGCGCCAATCAATATCATTTTTTACATTTTGACGTACTGCACGGTGCCCTTTTAACGAATCTGATTGAAAATTGGCTAGAAAAGACTCAAGACATTGATCTTACTCTATCCCTATTTTTGTGACTTTCCTTCGAAGGGCGTGGCTATTACGGTGCCGCAGAGTCTGATTATTCTCCGTGGCAACAAAAGTTCCTGCAAAATGATTCAGATGATCCATCTTCTCGAAATTTTTCACATTTGAGGATATTCAGGCCCTGAAGACGGCTGCCAACTTATTTTTGATCGCAGTGGTAGCGCCACCAACTGGTTAAAACAAATACAAATTATTTTCGTTGATGTTTTTCTCCGGGCAGGTTAACAAAATCTACCTTATATTTGCTCGGATGAGTGTTTAGACCTTGAGGATGTCACAATACGAAAGTCTTTCGCCTTCTTCAGAGTTTCACATGATGGTGTCTTGTGACCCGTCTTTATCAGCTGATGTTCCATGAGGGCGTGACTTACCTGTCACGAGAATGAAGGCAAGTCACGCCCCCCGCTGTCCGTTCACTCCGCCAAGATGCTGGTCCAGGTGGTAGAGAGGATGAAGGCTCCCTTGTCTCTGTTCATGGTTTTTATGCCTCGCTTGCAGATCTCAATGGCCTCTCTGATCCAGCGCTGTCCTGCCCTTCTCCCGGTCCATGATGTGGTTTTCCCTTTTGCAGTGGTCAGTGATTGCTGATTTGTAATGTTCATGTTGTGCTTGTTCTTTTACTGCTCTGATTTTTCATTTTTTTGACAGGTAAGTCACACCCTCATGGAACATCAGCTGATAAAGACGGGTCTCAAGACACCATCATGCGACACTCTGAAGAAGGCGAAAGACTCGCCGAAACATGTCAGGTAAAAAATTAACCTAAAACATAATTGTCTGCTTTTAATGAATCAGTCAAATATCAATAATAAGAAGACAAAATGAACCTAATACAAATAAATGAATGCTTAATAACTCCCCTGCACATGCTCCTAAAAATCCAAACCTTCACCTGTAAATAAAACGTCCCGACCTGAAGACATCTTAATGTTATTATTTTGTTATACACACAGTGCCGCCAAGTGGAATCAAAAATTTGTTTTTATTTTAATTTTCACGTACTGCACGGTGCCCTTTTGACGAATCCGACTGAAAATTAGTCAGAAAAGACTCAAGACAATGATCTTACTCTCTGCCGAATTTTGTGACGTTTTGGCAAAAGGCGTGGCTATTAAGGTGCTGAAAAGTCCGATTGTACTCTGTGGCAACAAAAGCTCCGGCAACATGACTCAGATGATCCTATCTTCTCGAAGTTGTACACATTTGAGGATACTTCAGCCCTGAAGACATCTACCAACTTATTTTACATCGTAGTAGTAGCGCCACCAACTGGTAAAAGCTAATACAAGTTATTTTCTTGGATGTTTTTCTCCGTGCAACTCAACAAGGTCGCCCTCATATATGCTCGGATGACTGTTTCGGCCATGAGGATGTCACAATACGAAATTCGTGATTTTTCGTGAAAAGTTGTGGGAGTGGCATTGCACTGTTCGGCAATAAAATAAAGCTGATTATGAGGTTCTAAATATGAACGACAACTCGTAAAACTTTACACACACATCAGGCCGAGCAAATTTATCAATATTTTATACGTTAGTTGTGCAGCTTTTTTGAAATGGCTCGCCATGGCCCTCGAGAAATGTTAAAAAAAAGCAGCTCTGGTTGAGTGTTTCACCTCGCTTTTTGTAAATTTTATGGAGTACAGTGAACCCTCGGTTATCGCGGTTAATGGGGACCGAGACCACCCGCGAAAACTGAAAATCCGCGAAGTAGCGGCGCACCTTCAAAAATGCTTAAAAAAAATATACAATATATATCATAAATATATAAATATATATATATATATATATATATATATATATATATATATATATATATATATATATATATATATATACGGGGAGAGAGAGAGTGAAATTCATGTTATAACAAAAAAACCAAATTATTATTAAAACGTATTATTTTTTTATTCCCCAGCCATTCTTTTTGTATTTATTTAATTACTCCGACTTTTACCTGCTGGTACGCCGTCCGGTGTGCCCTGTAGGTGGCATTCTTTATTTATTTATTCATTTATTCATTCATAACTGACAGCCTCGCGCTCCGCTCGTGCCCGGGCAGAAGAGGTGCTCCAATTTGGCTTAACTGTGACACACGCCCGTCCTCCTCCGTCCGGAGCTTCCATTCGGTTAAACTTAGGGGCCGCTTGGCACCGCCCGTGCCCGGGGTAGATGCTCCTCTTCGGCTTACTGTGACGCGAGCATGCCCTCCTCCTCCGGAGCTTCCATTCGGTTAAACTTAGGGGCCGCTTGGAACCGCCCGTGCCCGGGGAAGGTGCTCCTCTTCGGCTTACTGTGACGCGAGCATGCCCTCCTCCTCCGGAGCTTCCATTCGGTTAAACTTAGGGGCCGCTTGGCACCGCCCGTGCCCGGGGAAGGTGCTCCTCTACGGCTTAACTGCCACGCACGCTGGCCGGAGCTCTGGTACGGTCCGAACCGCGCGAAACGTCGCCACCGATCGTGTCCGGGGGAACGTGCTCTTCTTCGTCCACTCTCCTCTTCGCCCACGCTCTTCTTCGGCGCACGCCGGCCGTCTAACCGCTCCAGCGCCCCGTCGTGCCGCTCGGCGAAACTACAATGCCCCCGAATATTTTTTAGACCCGCGAAGCACTGAACCTGCGAAAGGTGAACCGCGAAGTAGCGAGGGTTCACTGTATGTATAAGACCAAGACCTACAAAAAAGTCTCTTGGAGCAATGAGCTAGGTTTTACAGGAAGTCGGCCATTTTGAATTTACTTAAAAGGGGGCGGGTCACCACAATGGACTTTGTGTAGAAATTATTATTGGGGCCCGAGCAGCGACCGCGGCGAAGTCCCTATTGTTTTTGTAGAAAATATTATTACTTTTATTATTATTATTATTATTATTATTAGGGCCTGAGCAGCGACCGCTGCGAAGTCCCTATTGTTTTTGTAGAAATTATTATTATTATTTTTCCGATTGTTCGATCGCATTTTTGACCCCCGAAACATGCACAAAAACTCACCAAACTTGGCAGTCTCATCGGGCATGGCGAAAAATTTGATATTTTAACGTCTAATATGAACAGGAAGTGAGTTATGAATTTTTGAAAGTCCGATTTTTGCCCTTTTTTGCATGTTTACAGGGGTCATTCTTTTGCACCCTGATCCTAAAGGCTTCATCTGATTGCCTTAAAATTCTGTCTGTAGCATCTTAAGACCTGGGACAAACACTGGGGCTAAAAATTTTTGTTTCCGAAATACTATATGACGGGGGCGGGGCTTCAAAGTTTTCACTTAAGATTTCCTTCGCCGCAATGGACAAAATGCTTAATAACTCTCCTGCACATGCTGCTAAAAATCCAAAACTTCATATGTACATAAAGAGTCTGTACCTGAAGACATCTATATGTTTATATTCAGTTATACACCTTGCGCCAATCAATATCATTTTTTACATTTTGACGTACTGCACGGTGCCCTTTTAACGAATCTGATTGAAAATTGGCTAGAAAAGACTCAAGACATTGATCTTACTCTATCCCTATTTTTGTGACTTTCCTTCGAAGGGCGTGGCTATTACGGTGCCGCAGAGTCTGATTATTCTCCGTGGCAACAAAAGTTCCTGCAAAATGATTCAGATGACCCATCTTCTCGAAATTTTTAACATTTGAGGATATTCAGGCCCTGAAGACGGCTGCCAACTTATTTTTGATCGCAGTGGTAGCGCCACCAACTGGTTAAAACAAATACAAATTATTTTCGTTGATTTTTTTCTCCGGGCAGGTTAACAAAATCTACCTTACATTTGCTCGGATGAGTGTTTAGGCCTTGAGGATGTCACAATACGAAAGTCTTTCGCCTTCTTCAGAGTGTCACATGATGGTGTCTTGTGGCCCGTCTTTATCAGCTGATGTTCCATGAGGGCGTGACTTACCTGTCACAAGAATGAAGGCAAGTCACGCCCCCCGCTGTCCGTTCACTCCGCCAAAATGCTGCTCCAGGTGGTAGAGAGGATGAAGGCTCCCTTGTCTCTGTTCATGGTTTTTATGCCTCGCTTGCAGATCTCAATGGCCTCTCTGATCCAGCGCTGTTGTTTGTTCTCTTCGGTGCGGATGACCCTGCCCTTCTCCCGGTCCATGATGTGGTTTTCCCTTTTGCAGTGGTCAGTGATTGCTGATTTGTAATGTTCATGTTGTGCTTGTTCTTTTACTGCTCTGATTTTTCATTTTTTTGACAGGTAAGTCACACCCTCATGGAACATCAGCTGATAAAGACGGGTCTCAAGACACCATCATGCGACACTCTGAAGAAGGCGAAAGACTCGCCGAAACATGTCAGGTAAAAAATTAACCTAAAACATAATTGTCTGCTTTTAATGAATCAGTCAAATATCAATAATAAGAAGACAAAATGAACCTAATACAAATAAATGAATGCTTAATAACTCCCCTGCACATGCTCCTAAAAATCCAAACCTTCACCTGTAAATAAAACGTCCCGACCTGAAGACATCTTAATGTTATTATTTTGTTATACACACAGTGCCGCCAAGTGGAATCAAAAATTTGTTTTTATTTTAATTTTCACGTACTGCACGGTGCCCTTTCGACGAATCCGACTGAAAATTAGTCAGAAAAGACTCAAGACAATGATCTTACTCTCTGCCGAATTTTGTGACGTTTTGGCAAAAGGCGTGGCTATTACGGTGCTGAAAAGTCCGATTGTACTCTGTGGCAACAAAAGCTCCTGCAACATGACTCAGGTGATCCTATCTTCTCGAAGTTGCACACATTTGAGGATACTTAAGCCCTGAAGACATCTACCAACTTATTTTTCATCGTAGTAGTAGCGCCACCAACTGGTAAAAGCTAATACAAGTTATTTTCTTGGATGTTTTTCTCCGTGCAACTCAACAAGGTCGCCCTCATATATGCTCGGATGACTGTTTCGGCCATGAGGATGTCACAATACGAAATTCGTGATTTTTCGTGAAAAGTTGTGGAGTGGCATTGCACTGTTCGGCAATAAAAAAAAGCTGATTATGAGGTTCTAAATATGAACGACAACTCGTAAAACTTTACACACACATCAGGCCGAGCAAATTTATCAATATTTTATACGTTAGTTGTGCAGCTTTTTTGAAATGGCTCGCCATGGCCCTCGAGAAATGTTCAAAAAAGCAGCCCTGGTTGAGTGTTTCACCTCGCTTTTTGTAAATTTTATGGAGTACAGTGAACCCTCGGTTATCGCGGTTAATGGGGACCGAGACCACCCGCAAAAACTGAAAATCCGCGAAGTAGCGGCGCACCTTCAAAAATGCTTAAAAAAAATATACAATATATATAATAAATATATATATATATATATATATATATATATATATATATATATATATATATATATATATACGGGGGGAGAGAGAGAGACAGAGAGTGAAATTCATGTTATAACAAAAGTGGGGGGGAACGTGCTCTCTTCGTCCACTCTCCTCTTCGCCCACGCTCTTCTTCGGCGCACGCCGGCCGTCTAACTGCTCCAGCGCCCCGTCGTGCCGCTCGGCGAAACTACAATGCCCCCGAATATTTTTTAGACCCGCGAAGCACTGAACCCGCGAAAGGTGAACCGCGAAGTAGCGAGGGTTCACTGTATGTATAAGACCAAGACCTACAAAAAAGTCTCTTGGAGCAATGAGCTAGGTTTTACAGGAAGTCGGCCATTTTGAATTTACTTAAAAGGGGGCGGGTCACCACAATGGACTTTGTGTAGAAATTATTATTGGGGCCCGAGCAGCGACCGCGGCGAGGTCCCTATTGTTTTTGTAGAAATTATTATTATTATTATTTTTCCGATTGTTCGATCGCATTTTTGACCCCCGAAACATGCACAAAAACTCACCAAACTTGGCAGTCTCATCGGGCATGGCGAAAAATTTGATATTTTAACGTCTAATATGAACAGGAAGTGAGTTATGAATTTTTGAAAGTCCGATTTTTGCCCTTTTTTGCATGTTTACAGGGGTCATTCTTTTGCACCCTGATCCTAAAGGCTTCATCTGATTGCCTTAAAATTCTGTCTGTAGCATCTTAAGACCTGGGACAAACACTGGGGCTAAAAATTTTTGTTTCCGAAATACTATATGACGGGGGCGGGGCTTCAAAGTTTTCACTTAAGATTTCCTTCGCCGCAATGGACAAAATGCTTAATAACTCTCCTGCACGTGCTGCTAAAAATCCAAAACTTCACATGTACATAAAGAGTCGGTACCTGAAGACATCTATATGTTTATATTCAGTTATACACCTTGCGCCAATCAATATCATTTTTTACATTTTGACGTACTGCACGGTGCCCTTTTAACGAATCTGATTGAAAATTGGCTAGAAAAGACTCAAGACATTGATCTTACTCTATCCCTATTTTTGTGACTTTCCTTCGAAGGGCGTGGCTATTACGGTGCCGCAGAGTCTGATTATTCTCCGTGGCAACAAAAGTTCCTGCAAAATGATTCAGATGATCCATCTTCTCGAAATTTTTCACATTTGAGGATATTCAGGCCCTGAAGACGGCTGCCAACTTATTTTTGATCGCAGTGGTAGCGCCACCAACTGGTTAAAACAAATACAAATTATTTTCGTTGATTTTTTTCTCCGGGCAGGTTAACAAAATCTACCTTACATTTGCTCGGATGAGTGTTTAGGCCTTGAGGATGTCACAATACGAAAGTCTTTCGCCTTCTTCAGAGTGTCACATGATGGTGTCTTGTGGCCCGTCTTTATCAGCTGATGTTCCATGAGGGCGTGACTTACCTGTCACAAGAATGAAGGCAAGTCACGCCCCCCGCTGTCCGTTCACTCCGCCAAAATGCTGCTCCAGGTGGTAGAGAGGATGAAGGCTCCCTTGTCTCTGTTCATGGTTTTTATGCCTCGCTTGCAGATCTCAATGGCCTCTCTGATCCAGCGCTGTTGTTTGTTCTCTTCGGTGCGGATGACCCTGCCCTTCTCCCGGTCCATGATGTGGTTTTCCCTTTTGCAGTGGTCAGTGATTGCTGATTTGTAATGTTCATGTTGTGCTTGTTCTTTTACTGCTCTGATTTTTCATTTTTTTGACAGGTAAGTCACACCCTCATGGAACATCAGCTGATAAAGACGGGTCTCAAGACACCATCATGCGACACTCTGAAGAAGGCGAAAGACTCGCCGAAACATGTCAGGTAAAAAATTAACCTAAAACATAATTGTCTGCTTTTAATGAATCAGTCAAATATCAATAATAAGAAGACAAAATGAACCTAATACAAATAAATGAATGCTTAATAACTCCCCTGCACATGCTCCTAAAAATCCAAACCTTCACCTGTAAATAAAACGTCCCGACCTGAAGACATCTTAATGTTATTATTTTGTTATACACACAGTGCCGCCAAGTGGAATCAAAAATTTGTTTTTATTTTAATTTTCACGTACTGCACGGTGCCCTTTCGACGAATCCGACTGAAAATTAGTCAGAAAAGACTCAAGACAATGATCTTACTCTCTGCCGAATTTTGTGACGTTTTGGCAAAAGGCGTGGCTATTACGGTGCTGAAAAGTCCGATTGTACTCTGTGGCAACAAAAGCTCCTGCAACATGACTCAGGTGATCCTATCTTCTCGAAGTTGCACACATTTGAGGATACTTAAGCCCTGAAGACATCTACCAACTTATTTTTCATCGTAGTAGTAGCGCCACCAACTGGTAAAAGCTAATACAAGTTATTTTCTTGGATGTTTTTCTCCGTGCAACTCAACAAGGTCGCCCTCATATATGCTCGGATGACTGTTTCGGCCATGAGGATGTCACAATACGAAATTCGTCCTTTTTCATGAAAAGTTGTGGGAGTGGCATTGCACTGTTCGGCAATAAAACAAAGCTGATTATGAGGTTCTAAATATGAACGACAACTCGTGAAACTTTACACACACATCAGGCCGAGCAAATTTATCAATATTTTATACGTTAGTTGTGCAGCTTTTTTGAAATGGCTCGCCATGGCCCTCGAGAAATGTTCAAAAAAGCAGCCCTGGTTGAGTGTTTCACCTCGTTTTTTGTAAATTTTATGGAGTACAGTGAACCCTCGGTTATCGCGGTTAATGGGGACCGAGACCACCCGCAAAAACTGAAAATCCGCGAAGTAGCGGCGCACCTTCAAAAATGCTTAAAAAAAATATACAATATATATAATAAATATATAAATATATATATATATATATATATATATATATATATATATATATATATATATACGGGGGGAGAGAGAGAGACAGAGAGTGAAATTCATGTTATAACAAAAAAAACAAATTATTATTAAAACTTATTATTTTTTTATTCCCCAACCATTCTTTTTGTATTTATTTAATTACTCCGACTTTTACCTGCTGGTACGCCGTCCGGTGTGCCCTGTGAAATGAAAGGTGGCATTCTTTATTTATTCATTCATTTATTCATTCATAACTGACAGCCTCGCGCTCCGCTCGTGCCCGGGCAGAAGAGGTGCTCCAATTCGGCTTCACTGTGACACACGCCCGCCCTCCTCCCCCGGAGCTTCCATTCGGTTAAACTTAGGGGCCGCTTGGCACCGCCCGTGCCCGGGGAAGGTGCTCCTCTTCGGCTTACTGTGACGCGAGCATGCCCTCCTCCTGCGGAGCTTCCATTCGGTTAAACTTAGGGGCCGCTTGGAACCGCCCGTGCCCGGGGAAGGTGCTCCTCTTCGGCTTACTGTGACGCGAGCATGCCCTCCTCCTCCGGAGCTTCCATTCGGTTAAACTTAGGGGCCGCTTGGCACCGCCCGTGCCCGGGGAAGGTGCTCCTCTACGGCTTAACTGCCACGCACGCCGGCCGGAGCTCTGGTACGGTCCGAACCGCGCGAAACGTCGCCACCGATCGTGTCCGGGGGAACGTGCTCTCTTCGTCCACTCTCCTCTTCGCCCACGCTCTTCTTCGGCGCACGCCGGCCGTCTAACTGCTCCAGCGCCCCGTCGTGCCGCTCGGCGAAACTACAATGCCCCCGAATATTTTTTAGACCCGCGAAGCACTGAACCCGCGAAAGGTGAACCGCGAAGTAGCGAGGGTTCACTGTATGTATAAGACCAAGACCTACAAAAAAGTCTCTTGGAGCAATGAGCTAGGTTTTACAGGAAGTCGGCCATTTTGAATTTACTTAAAAGGGGGCGGGTCACCACAATGGACTTTGTGTAGAAATTATTATTGGGGCCCGAGCAGCGACCGCGGCGAGGTCCCTATTGTTTTTGTAGAAATTATTATTATTATTATTTTTCCGATTGTTCGATCGCATTTTTGACCCCCGAAACATGCACAAAAACTCACCAAACTTGGCAGTCTCATCGGGCATGGCGAAAAATTTGATATTTTAACGTCTAATATGAACAGGAAGTGAGTTATGAATTTTTGAAAGTCCGACTTTTGCCCTTTTTTGCATGTTTACAGGGGTCATTCTTTTGCACCCTGATCCTAAAGGCTTCATCTGATTGCCTTAAAATTCTGTCTGTAGCATCTGAAGACCTGGGACAAACACTGGGGCTAAAATTTTTTGTTTCCGAAATACTATATGACGGGGGCGGGGCTTCAAAGTTTTCACTTAAGATTTCCTTCGCCGCAATGGACAAAATGCTTAATAACTCTCCTGCACGTGCTGCTAAAAATCCAAAACTTCACATGTACATAAAGAGTCGGTACCTGAAGACATCTATATGTTTATATTCAGTTATACACCTTGCGCCAATCAATATCATTTTTTACATTTTGACGTACTGCACGGTGCCCTTTTAACGAATCCGATTGAAAATTGGCTAGAAAAGACTCAAGACATTGATCTTACTCTATCCCTATTTTTATGACTTTCCTTCAAAGGGCGTGGCTATTACGGTGCCGCAGAGTCTGATTATTCTCCGTGGCAAAAAAAGTTCCTGCAAAATGATTCAGATGATCCATCTTCTGGAAATCTTTCACATTTGAGGATATTCAGGCCCTGAAGACGGCTGCCAACTTATTTTTGATCGCAGTGGTAGCGCCACCAACTGGTTAAAACAAATACAAATTATTTTCGTTGATGTTTTTCTCCGGGCAGGTGAACAAAATCTACCTTATATTTGCTCGGATGAGTGTTTAGGCCTTGAGCATGTCACAATACGAAAGTCTTTCGCCTTCTTCAGAGTGTCACATGATGGTGTCTTGTGACCCGTCTTTATCAGCTGATGTTCCATGAGGGCGTGACTTACCTGTCACAAGAATGAAGGCAAGTCACGCCCCCCGCTGTCCGTTCACTCCGCCAAAATGCTGCTCCAGGTGGTAGAGAGGATGAAGGCTCCCTTGTCTCTGTTAATGGTTTTTATGCCTCGCTTGCAGATCTCAATGGCCTCTCTGATCCAGCGCTGTTGTTTGTTCTCTTCGGTGCGGATGACCCTGCCCTTCTCCCGGTCCATGATGTGGTTTTCCCTTTTGCAGTGGTCAGTGATTGCTGATTTGTAATGTTCATGTTGTGCTTGTTCTTTTACTGCTCTGATTTTTCATTTTTTTGACAGGTAAGTCACACCCTCATGGAACATCAGCTGATAAAGACGGGTCTCAAGACACCATCATGCGACACTCTGAAGAAGGCGAAAGACTCGCCGAAACATGTCAGGTAAAAAATTTACCTAAAACATAATTGTCTGCTTTTAATGAATCAGTCAAATATCAATAATAAGAAGACAAAATGAACCTATTACAAATAAATGAATGCTTAATAACTCCCCTGCACATGCTCCTAAAAATCCAAACCTTCACCTGTAAATAAAACGTCCCGACCTGAAGACATCTTAATGTTATTATTTTGTTATACACACAGTGCCGCCAAGTGGAATCAAAAATTTGTTTTTATTTTAATTTTCACGTACTGCACGGTGCCCTTTTGACGAATCCGACTGAAAATTAGTCAGAAAAGACTCAAGACAATGATCTTACTCTCTGCCGAATTTTGTGACGTTTTGGCAAAAGGCGTGGCTATTAAGGTGCTGAAAAGTCCGATTGTACTCTGTGGCAACAAAAGCTCCGGCAACATGACTCAGATGATCCTATCTTCTCGAAGTTGTACACATTTGAGGATACTTCAGCCCTGAAGACATCTACCAACTTATTTTACATCGTAGTAGTAGCGCCACCAACTGGTAAAAGCTAATACAAGTTATTTTCTTGGATGTTTTTCTCCGTGCAACTCAACAAGGTCGCCCTCATATATGCTCGGATGACTGTTTCGGCCATGAGGATGTCACAATACGAAATTCGTGATTTTTCGTGAAAAATTGTGGGAGTGGCATTGCACTGTTCGGCAATAAAACAAAGCTGATTATGAGGTTCTAAATATGAACGACAACTCGTAAAACTTTGCACACACATCAGGCCGAGCAAATTTATCAATATTTTATACGTTAGTTGTGCAGCTTTTTTGAAATGGCTCGCCATGGCCCTCGAGAAATGTTAAAAAAAAGCAGCTCTGGTTGAGTGTTTCACCTCGCTTTTTGTAAATTTTATGGAGTACAGTGAACCCTCGGTTATCGCGGTTAATGGGGACCGAGACCACCCGCGAAAACTGAAAATCCGCGAAGTAGCGGCGCACCTTCAAAAATGCTTAAAAAAAATATACAATATATATAATAAATATAGAAATATATATATATATAAATATATATATATATATATATATATATATATATATATATATAGATATATATATATATATATACGGGGAGAGAGAGAGTGAAATTCATGTTATAACAAAAAAAACCAAATTATTATTAAAACGTATTATTTTTTTATTCCCCAGCCATTCTTTTTGTATTTATTTAATTACTCCGACTTTTACCTGCTGGTACGCCGTCCGGTGTGCCCTGTGAAATGAAAGGTGGCATTCTTTATTTATTTATTCATTTATTCATTCATAACTGACAGCCTCGCGCTCCGCTCGTGCCCGGGCAGAAGAGGTGCTCCAATTTGGCTTAACTGTGACACACGCCCGTCCTCCTCCCCCGGAGCTTCCATTCGGTTAAACTTAGGGGCCGCTTGGCACCGCCCGTGCCCGGGGAAGGTGCTCCTCTTCGGCTTACTGTGACGCGAGCATGCCCTCCTCCTCCGGAGCTTCCATTCGGTTAAACTTAGGGGCCGCTTGGAACCGCCCGTGCCCGGGGAAGGTGCTCCTCTTCGGCTTACTGTGACGCGAGCATGCCCTCCTCCTCCGGAGCTTCCATTCGGTTAAACTTAGGGGCCGCTTGGCACCGCCCGTGCCCGGGGAAGGTGCTCCTCTACGGCTTAACTGCCACGCACGCTGGCCGGAGCTCTGGTACGGTCCGAACCGCGCGAAACGTCGCCACCGATCGTGTCCGGGGGAACGTGCTCTTCTTCGTCCACTCTCCTCTTCGCCCACGCTCTTCTTCGGCGCACGCCGGCCGTCTAACCGCTCCAGCGCCCCGTCGTGCCGCTCGGCGAAACTACAATGCCCCCGAATATTTTTTAGACCCGCGAAGCACTGAACCCGCGAAAGGTGAACCGCGAAGTAGCGAGGGTTCACTGTATGTATAAGACCAAGACCTACAAAAAATTCTCTTGGAGCAATGAGCTAGGTTTTACAGGAAGTCGGCCATTTTGAATTTACTTAAAAGGGGGCGGGTCACCACAATGGACTTTGTGTAGAAATTATTATTGGGGCCCGAGCAGCGACCGCGGCGAGGTCCCTATTGTTTTTGTAGAAAATATTATTACTTTTATTATTATTATTATTATTATTATTATTAGGGCCTGAGCAGCGACCGCTGCGAAGTCCCTATTGTTTTTGTAGAAATTATTATTATTATTATTTTTCCGATTGTTCGATCGCATTTTTGACCCCCGAAACATGCACAAAAACTCACCAAACTTGGCAGTCTCATCGGGCATGGCGAAAAATTTGATATTTTAACGTCTAATATGAACAGGAAGTGAGTTATGAATTTTTGAAAGTCCGACTTTTGCCCTTTTTTGCATGTTTACAGGGGTCATTCTTTTGCACCCTGATCCTAAAGGCTTCATCTGATTGCCTTAAAGTTCTGTCTGGAGCATCTTAAGACCTGGGACAAACACTGGGGCTAAAATTTTTTGTTTCCGAAATACTATATGACGGGGGCGGGGCTTCAAAGTTTTCACTTAAGATTTCCTTCGCCGCAATGGACAAAATGCTTAATAACTCTCCTGCACATGCTGCTAAAAATCCAAAACTTCACATGTACATAAAGAGTCGGTACCTGAAGACATCTATATGTTTATATTCAGTTATACACCTTGCGCCAATCAATATCAATTTTTACAAATTTCACGTACTGCACGGTGCCCTTTTAACGAATCCGATTGAAAATTGGCTAGAAAAGACTCAAGACATTGATCTTACTCTATCCCTATTTTTACGACTTTCCTTCAAAGGGCGTGGCTATTACGGTGCTGCAGAGTCTGATTATTCTCCGTGGCAACAAAAGTTCCTGCAAAATGATTCAGATGATCCATCTTCTGGAAATCTTTCACATTTGAGGATATTCAGGCCCTGAAGACGGCTGCCAACTTATTTTTGATCGCAGTGGTAGTGCCACCAACTGGTTAAAACAAATACAAATTATTTTCGTTGATGTTTTTCTCCGGGCAGGTGAACAAAATCTACCTTATATTTGCTCGGATGAGTGTTTAGGCCTTGAGCATGTCACAATACGAAAGTCTTTCGCCTTCTTCAGAGTGTCACATGATGCTGTCTTGTGACCCGTCTTTATCAGCTGATGTTCCATGAGGGCGTGACTTACCTGTCACAAGAATGAAGGCAAGTCACGCCCCCCGCTGTCCGTTCACTCCGCCAAGATGCTGGTCCAGGTGGTAGAGAGGATGAAGGCTCCCTTGTCTCTGTTCATGGTTTTTATGCCTCGCTTGCAGATCTCAATGGCCTCTCTGATCCAGCGCTGTTGTTTGTTCTCTTCTGTGCGGATGACCCTGCCCTTCTCCCGGTCCATGATGTGGTTTTCCCTTTTGCAGTGGTCAGTGATTGCTGATTTGTAATGTTCATGTTGTGCTTGTTCTTTTACTGCTCTGATTTTTTCATTTTTTTGACAGGTAAGTCACACCCTCATGGAACATCAGCTCAAGACACCATCATGCGACACTCTGAAGAAGGCGAAAGACTCGCCGAAACATGTCAGGTAAAAAATTAACCTAAAACATAATTGTCTGCTTTTAATGAATCAGTCAAATATCAATAATAAGAAGACAAAATGAACCTAATACAAATAAATGAATGCTTAATAACTCCCCTGCACATGCTCCTAAAAATCCAAACCTTCACCTGTAAATAAAACGTCCCGACCTGAAGACATCTTAATGTTATTATTTTGTTATACACACAGTGCCGCCAAGTGGAATCAAAAATTTGTTTTTATTTTAATTTTCACGTACTGCACGGTGCCCTTTTGACGAATCCGACTGAAAATGAGTCAGAAAAGATTCAAGACAATGATCTTACTCTCTGCCGAATTTTGTGACGTTTTGGCAAAAGGCGTGGCTATTAAGGTGCTGAAAAGTCCGATTGTACTCTGTGGCAACAAAAGCTCCGGCAACATGACTCAGATGATCCTATCTTCTCGAAGTTGTACACATTTGAGGATACTTCAGCCCTGAAGACATCTACCAACTTATTTTACATCGTAGTAGTAGCGCCACCAACTGGTAAAAGCTAATACAAGTTATTTTCTTGGATGTTTTTCTCCGTGCAACTCAACAAGGTCGCCCTCATATATGCTCGGATGACTGTTTCGGCCATGAGGATGTCACAATACGAAATTCGTCCTTTTTCATGAAAAGTTGTGGGAGTGGCATTGCACTGTTCGGCAATAAAACAAAGCTGATTATGAGGTTCTAAATATGAACGACAACTTGTAAAACTTTACACACACATCAGGCCGAGCAAATTTATCAATATTTTATACGTTAGTTGTGCAGCTTTTTTGAAATGGCTCGCCATGGCCCTCGAGAAATGTTAAAAAAAGCAGCTCTGGTTGAGTGTTTCACCTCGCTTTTTGTAAATTTTATGGAGTACAGTGAACCCTCGGTTATCGCGGTTAACGGGGACCGAGACCACCCGCGAAAACTGAAAATCCGCGAAGTAGCGGCGCACCTTCAAAAATGCTTAAAAAAAATAAACAGGTCACTGCTCGGGCCCTAATAATAATAATAATAATAATTTCCACAAAAACAATGGGGACCTCGTAGCGGTCGCTGCTCGGGCCCTAATAATAATTTCTACAAAAACAATAGGGACCTCGCCGCGGTCGCTGCTCGGGCCCCAATAATAATTTCTACACAAAGTCCATTGTGGTGACCCGCCCCCTTTTAAGTAAATTCAAAATGGCCGACTTCCTGTAAAACCTAGCTCATTGCTCCAAGAGTCTTTTTTGTAGGTCTTGGTCTTATACATACAGTGAACCCTCGCTACTTTCGCGGGTTCAGTGCTTCGCGGGTCTAAAAAATATTCGGGGGCATTGTAGTTTCGCCGAGCGGCACGACGGGGCGCTGGAGCGGTTAGACGGCCGGCGTGCGCCAAAGAAGAGCGTGGGCGAAGAGGAGAGTGGACGAAGAAGAGCACGTTCCCCCGGACACGATCGGTGGCGACGTTTCGCGCGGTTCGGACAGTACCAGAGCTCCGGCCGGCGTGCGTGGCAGTTAAGCCGTAGAGGAGCACCTTCCCCGGGCACGGGCGGTGCCAAGCGGCCCCTAAGTTTAACCGAATGGAAGCTCCGGAGGAGGAGGGCATGCTCGCGTCACAGTAAGCCGAAGAGGAGCACCTTCCCCGGGCACCGGCGGTTCCAAGCGGCCCCTAAGTTTAACCGAATGGAAGCTCCGGAGGAGGAGGGCATGCTCGCGTCACAGTAAGCCGAAGAGGAGCACCTTCCCCGGCCACGGGCGGTTCCAAGCGGCCCCTAAGTTTAACCGAATGGAAGCTCCGGAGGAGGAGGGCATGCTCGCGTCACAGTAAGCCGAAGAGGAGCACCTTCCCCGGGCACGGGCGGTGCCAAGCGGCCCCTAAGTTTAACCGAATGGAAGCTCCGGGGGAGGAGGGTGGGCGTGTGTCACAGTTAAGCCGAATTGGAGCACCTCTTCCGCCCGGGCACGAGCGGAGCGCGAAGCTGTCAGTTATGAATGAATAAATGAATAAATAAATAAATAAATAAAGAATGGCACCTTTCATTTCACAGGGCACACCAGACGGCGTACCAGCAGGTAAAAGTCTGAGTAATTAAATAAATACAAAAAGAATGGCTGGGGAATAAAAAAATAATACGTTTTAATAATAATTTGGTTTTTTTGTTATAACATCAATTTCACTCTCTCTCTCTCTCCCCGTATATATATATATATATATTTATATATTTATTATATATATTGTATTTTTTTTTAAGCATTTTTGAAGGTGCGCCGCTACTTCGCGGATTTTCAGTTTTCGCGGGTGGTCTCGGTCCCCATTAACCGCGATAACCGAGGGTTCACTGTACTCCATAAAATTTACAAAAAGCGAGGTGAAACACTCAACCAGGGCTGCTTTTTTTAACATTTCTCGAGGGCCATGGCGAGCCATTTCAAAATAGCTGCACAACTAACATATAAAATATTGATAAATTTGCTCTGCCTGATGTGTGTGTAAAGTTTCACGAGTTGTCGTTCATATTTAGAACCTCATAATCAGCGTTGTTTTATTGCCGAACAGTGCAATGCCACTCCCACAACTTTTCACGAAAAAGGATGAATTTCGTATTGTGACATCCTCATGGCCGAAACAGTCATCCGAGCATATATGAGGGCGACCTTGTTGAGTTGCACGGAGAAAAACATCCAAAAAAATAACTTGTATTAGCTTTTACCAGTTGGTGGCGCTACTACTACGATGAAAAATAAGTTGGTGGATGTCTTCAGGGCTGAAGTATCCTCAAATGTGTACAACTTCGAGAAGATAGTATCATCTGAGTAATGTTGCCGGAGCTTTTGTTGCCACAGAGTACAATCGGACTTTTCAGCACCGTAATAGCCACGCCTTTTGCCAAAACGTCACAAAATTCGGCAGAGAGTAAGTGAGTCTTTTCTGACTAATTTTCAGTCGGATTCGTCAAAAGGGCACCGTGCAGTACGTGAAAATTAAAATAAAAACAAATTTTTGATTCCACTTGGCGGCGCTGTGTGTATAACAAAATAATAACATTAAGATGTCTTCAGGTCGGGACGTTTTATTTACAGGTGAAGGTTTGGATTTTTAGGAGCATGTCCAGGGGAGTTATTAAGCATTCATTTATTTGTATTAGGTTCATTTTGTCTTCTTATTATTGATATTTGACTGATTCATTAAAAGCAGACAATTATGTTTTAGGTTAATTTTTTACCTGACATGTTTCGGCGAGTCTTTCGCCTTCTTCAGAGTGTCGCATGATGGTGTCTTGAGACCCGTCTTTATCAGCTGATGTTCCATGAGGGTGTGACTTACCTGTCAAAAAAATTAAAAAATCAGAGCAGTAAAAGAACAAGCACAACATGAACATTACAAATCAGCAATCACTGACCACTGCAAAAGGGAAAACCACATCATGGACTGGGAGAAGGGCAGGGTCATCCGCACCGGAGAGAACAAACTACAGCGCTGGATCAAAGAAGCAATTGAGATCTGCAAGCGAGGCATAAAAACCATGAACAGAGACAAGGGAGCCTTCATCCTCTCTACCACCTGGAGCAGCATCTTGGCGGAGTGAACGGACAGCGGGGGGCGTGACTTGCCTTCATTCTTGTGACAGGTAAGGCACGCCTTCATGGAACATCAGCTGATTAAGACTGGTCACAAGACACCATCACAGGGTTCGAAGTTAACTTTAAAAACTGCTTCCCCATAGGGCAAGTGCCATTAAAATTTGCCTTGCCCGAGTGGCCAAATTACTTGCCCAACTTGGGCAAGTGACAATTCTTTTTCTCTTGCCCTGAGTGACTTTTTGTATGACAAAGTGTCTAATTACAAATTGCATGAATTTTTTGTTCGGACAGTTCCCGCCTAGAAAGAATTAAAAATACGTTACAATCATAAGTGTTGCTTATATAAAAATGTATCATGTATTAACACATTAATTAGGTGTCTGCTGACCCAGGATTATGTTATTGTTATGTTATGTTATATATCAATGAGAATGTGGAATGACACTGAACGATGGAAGGTGGAAGGATGTGGAAAGATCGTGAATGACATTGAATGATTTGGAATGACACTGAAAGATTTTGAATAATACTGAATGACACTGAATGAAGTAAAACTCTCTGGGAACGGGCCAATTCAAGATAGCTGCCGCACTGTGGGGGAGGCTTTGGTACCAAATTTGGAAAGAGACCCAAACGGTTGGGTCCATTTTATATCAGTGTGGGGGTGAAACGTTGGTCTCTGCGGAGCTGTCTGAATATTGGAGAAGTGAGAAGACAAAGTAAAACAGAACAATTAAAATCACTCTTCAAATACATATTGTTTGGTAAGCAGAGCATGATTTACAGCTCACCATTTTATTGCATGCACCAAGCATGTTATACATTTTTCTGTCCACGGGATGGCGTAGTCAAGAAAAATGAAGCATCTCGAAGCCCATTCGTGTGTGAAGTATTTCCCTGCAGGGCTTGGCTGCTTTATGGGGCTTCATTTTGCCATCACTAGTTTTAGATAGTTTTAATTTTTGAAAGAGCATTTTCATTTTACAGTGAACCCTCGCTACTTCGCGGTTCACCTTTCGCGGGTTCAGTGCTTCGCGGGTCTAAAAAATATTCGGGGGCATTGTAGTTTCGCCGAGCGGCACGACGGGGCGCTGGAGCTGTTAGACGGCCGGCATGCGCCGAAGAAGAGCGTGGGCGAAGAGGAGAGTGGACGAAGAAGAGCACGTTCCCCCGGGCACGATTTGGGGCGACGTTTCGCGCGGTTCGGACCGTACCAGAGCTCCGGCCAGCGTGCGTGGCAGTTAAGCCGAAGAGGAACAACTTCCGCCCGGGCACTAGCGGGGCGACATTTCGCTCTGTTCGGGAGCGTACGAGAGCTCCGGAGGAGGCCGCCCGGCGTGCGTGGCAGTTAAGCCGAAGAGGAGCACCTTCCCCGGGCACGGGCGGTGTCAAGCGGCCCCTAAGTTTAACCGAATGGAAGCTCCGGAGGAGGAGGGCATGCTCGCGTCACAGTTAAGCCGAAGAGAAGCACCTTCCCCGGGCACGGGCGGGGCGAAATGAAACCGAGTTCAACCGAACGGAGACACGCTTCGGGGGAGCAGGTCCGGCGTGCATGACAATTAAGCCGAAGAGGAGCACCTCTTCCGCCCGAGCACGAGCGGAGCGCGAGGCTGTCAGTTATGAATGAATAAATGAATAAAAAAAATAAATGAAGAATGCCACCTTTCATTTCACATGGCACACCGGACGGCGTACCAGCAGGTAAAGGTCGAAGTAATTAAAAAAATACAAAAAGAAGTAATTGAATAAATACAAAAATAATGGCTGGGGAATAAAAAAATAATAAGTTTTAATATTTTTTTTTTTTTGTTATAGCATGAATTTCACTCTCTCTCTCTCTACCCGTGTATATATATATATATATATATACATATATATATATATATATACATATTTATTATTTTTTTTTTTTAAGCATTTTTGAAGGTGCACCACTACTTCGCACTTTTTTTTTTGAAGCATTTTTGAAGGTGCGCCGCTACTTCGCGGATTTTCAGTTTTCGCGGGTGGTCTCGGTCCCCATTAACCGCGATAACCGAGGGTTCACTGTATTTTTTTCATTATCGAATTTTATTTTTTTCTATTCAAGTTTTGAGTTCATTTTCGTTTACTAAAATAACCTTGGGCTGCAACTACTATCACAGCAACGGCTCATTATATTTTGGCTGCTAAATATGCCAATTTGTCAGAGAGAAGACCGTGACAAAGAATGGCCCAATCGCAATAAACACTCTACACCATACGTTCCTCGTTGACGTGTACATGGGGTGTTGCAGAGCACAGGTTCCAAGCGTACCGATATTGCAAAATTGGGACAATGCGTGTGACGACACCAACTTCCGCCTCCTATGTCATCGAGCTTGGCGGCACGTTATCATTATGTATTTATTTGTAACAATTTTGACGTTGAGAGTGATATTAAAACTTAAGTAATGTGGTAGTTAAGAAAAAACCCTGGCTTGGGACCCACCGGAACAAGCTATAGCTTCATTTGTACTATTTGAGGCGCTCTCACAATCTGCGGCGCATGCACACAAGGTCGCTAAGTACGCTAGCTGCACTCGGACAAAACACGTAGGTGACTTTAAAAGAGTGACCGAAATTGCACACATGCAACTGTTTATCATAATGTCATAATTTGATATGTACATTTGAAGAGAATTTTTTTCAGCATGGGCACAAGAATTCCACCGAACATCGCCAGTTCAATGGGATTTTGGTTAAGTCCGCAAATAATTGTGGACAATATACTTTGGCTGCGCGCTCGAATAATTTTACTCGTATATACTTCAATGAGGGTGTAGTGTGGGTATCGGGATCTTTAACACGCCCTAACACGAAGCTGACTCTCCAACCGCCACAGCCTTTTAATGACGAAATTATAAAATAAACAAAAACACTGTTCAACAACATAAAATAAAATAAAAAATCACATCATACTTACATTTATAAACTTTAATCCTCAAGAACATTATTCTCAGGTTGACCGAAAGACGAGGACACGGGAGCGCCTCGGGCATGTTCTTCTTCCTTGTGTAGGCGAATGACGTTTTAAGGTGCTTGTCCGCCACCTGCTGTGCTGAACTATGTATTAAATAAGAAAAGCAAATTGTTGAATGTTTTTTCCCCAATGAAGACTGAATTGTAAAATACCCGGAAATGGCTTTTCTGTTTTATTGTGCATTTAAAAAAAATTCAGATTGTCCTTTTTTGTTGAGATAATTGTTGAATATTGAAATTGCACATGTAACTGGTAATTTAGTTTTAGATATTATTTGAACCAGTGGAGGGCCATGCATTTCACACCTGGGCCTTCAATGAAGTCCTACTTCGTCCTACTTGAATAAATCCCCCTCATAATACCATAATTTATGACACCACGGGTGGACAAACAATATACAGAAAAGCACTTAGACAGCACTGACCGAGTGTTGGACGATATAGCTTCTCTTGAAAGGTCCGTGTTGAAAATGGCCTCGCAAGTGAATCTTCAATTTCTAAAGATAAAGATGTCTTTTAATTGTCCCATAACGGGGACATTTGCAGTGTTACAGCAGCAAAGATATACATCACACAGTGGCACCGACGTAATGTAGCCGTTAATGTATAACATTGGCAGCAGGCATTCATAAAAAGCATGCAAATATACACAGTATATACGTATATACACAGATCCCCATGTATATACACACTTACAGCCCACAACATATACAAGTGTAAGGAAACACTCCTAATGCCTGTCTATGGTTCAGAGGGGAAATAAATAAAAACGCTGCAATGATAAAAAAAAATACTGAATGATTGAAAATACTGCAATGATAAAAATACTGCAAGAATAAAAGTACTGTACCCAGCCAACATGTCCAACTGGGCCCCAAATGGGGTAAATGCGGGATTCCTGGGTACCAAGTGGGAATGGGCTAGAAGTGGGCAATGGTACAGGGTTCCATGTGGGCGCCATCTGGGATTGGTGGGCATGGGCTTAAACTGGGCAAATGTTGTGGGTGCAATACGGGTTGTGTATGGGCTAAGTGGGCATGGGTTAGAACTGGTAAAGATAAAGATAAAGATGTCCTTTATTAGTCCCACAATGGGGAAATTTGAGGTGTTACAGCAGCAAAGATATAGCTCACACAGAGTCGGCGGCGTAATGTAGCCGTTAATGTATAACATTAGCAGCAGACATTCATAAAAAGCATGCAAATATACACAGTATAAACGTATCTAAGTGTAAGGAAACACTCCTAATGTCTGTCCATTATACAGAGGGGAAAATGCTGTAATGATAAAAACTACTGAATCTACTACTGAAACCATTTATAGGTCCTATTTGGGTTATGTGTGGGCTAAGTGGGCATGGGTTAGAACTGGTCAACCATGTGAGGGTCTCATATGGGCTGTATATGGGCCAAGTGGGCATGGGTTAGAGCTGGTCAACCATGTCTGGGTCCTATTTGGGTTATGTGTGGGCTAAGTGGGCATGGGTTAGAAGTGGTCACCATTTATCGGTCCTGTTTGGGTTATGTGTGGGATAAGTGGGCATAGGTTAGAGCTGGTCAACCATGTCTGGGTCCTGTATGGGTTATAGATGAGCTAAGCGGGCATGGGTTTGAAAATTTGTTCTGGAGCCTTTTTGATATTTAATGCATGCTATGCTAATAGTAACCACCCGAAGACTATTCTCAGTAGAACTATTCAATGGATGCCAAAACGATAGAGACATGGCCATGGAGCCTATGCTGCGAGATTGTGAAAGGACTAAAATAAGTGTAGGATTTTTGAGGACCAGAAGTCAGCTTTTATTAGGTTTGACATTGATTTAACTTATGGAACAATGCAAATTATGGTCGGGTTGTTGTTGGACTTTTTCCGCTTTTGACTAAGGGACGGGTGTTTTTATTTTCTGGGACTCTTTAGAACAAGCGGCACGGTGGCGGACTGGTTAGCAAGTCCGCATCACAGTACAGAAGTGCAAGGTTCTCCCTATGCCTGCTAGGGTTTTCGCCGGTTTCCTCCCACTTTCCAAAAACATTCATGATAGGTTGATTGGTCACTGGTCCAAGGTCTGAGTGTGAGAGCGGATGGTTGCTTGTCTCTGTGTGCCCTGCGATTGACTGGCAACCAGTTCAGGGTGTACCCTGTCGACTGCCCGAAGACAGCTGGGATAGGCTCCAGCACTCCCGGGGACCCTTGTGAGGACAAGAAGCAGTACAGAGGATTGATTGATTTATTAAAATTAAAATTAAATTCATGTATTTATCTATGCTAAATTTAACAACGCTGGACGTTATATTTTGTGAATTTACATGTACCCCCAACTGTGACATTTTATAATATTCCAGACAGCTAAGATTGTCATCTATGAACTATTTGACAAGGCAGGTCCAGCATTGTCAGCCACATCCAACAGTCAACACAGTTACTTTTTTTTTAATAAACAAAATCAACATTATTAATTAATGTTATTTTATTAATTCTGTATGCTGTGAAAGATCTTTATTCAAAGTATATTTGAAGTTATTTCTACCTTATTGCTTGATTTTTGTAGATTCAAGTTGGAGTTGTCAAAATTACAGATTCTTTTGAAGGCAGCATATTCAAACTGTGAGAAAAGGAGCGAATGCAAGCTACGCGGTCTTTGAGGTGCGGCAGAAGAGCTGAAAGCACGGTGAGTCCCGAACGATAATTGAATTAATTAATTAATCTTGGGTAAATGTCTGGCTCTCATTTTTTAGACTTACTTTACAATGTGTTTTGTAATTTTTCAAGGTTGCCTGTGTTGGAAAACTGCTTGGTGCGTTAGCTAAAACACAGTATGCTAAAATGATAAGTGACGAGAACACAGAGGGTATATCAACAACGTACGTACTCGAATTATTTTGGGGAAAACTTAAGTACATTATAATCACCCTTTTAATAATACTGATAAGCGTTGTGTGTTTTATTTATTTTTATGAGGACCTTTACAACGAGCTACATATTGTTAGCATTGGGCCTACGACGCTAAACACAGTGTCCCTCGATCTCTCTCCAAAATTCTCCAAAAGACTTAAGCTTTCACTCAAATTAATACAATCTACTCCACTAGCTCATTTAAGGCTTTTTTGTGATGTGTTTGATTTGGGTAAGTAAAGCAAAACATATTAACTGTTGAATGTTGCCTGTTATTTAAATAATAGAAATTCAAGATGAAAGTTGAACAGATATTGAAATGCTAGATTGGCTCATTCAGAATCATGCCACAATGTGCTTTGTATGTTTTGTGTGTGGGTTTATCAAGCTCTAATTCAATGCAGTGTCCAAAACGAGCGCGCATAATTGTTGGATGAATGTTGGTTAATAGAGTCAGATAATAGTTAAAATTCCAACAGTTGAACAGATGTTGAAATGCTAGATTGGCTCATTCAGAATCATGCCACAATGTGCTTTGTATGTTTTGTGTGTAGGCTTATCAAGCTCTAATTCAATGCAGTGTTGAGCTGCATTTGAGAGGAACTACGTAAGTAACTAATGTGGAAAAATTGTGACTTCTTTGTGTACTTTTATTTTGAATATTCAAATTTTGTGGGTAAAGGTTAGAGAAAATAAGTTAAAAATGAGAGCTGTACAGGTATTTAAGTTTTTGGTTTGTAAAATACCCGAATGTGGGTTTCAGCAGGTGAGGCAATGATTGGACAGAGCAAAAGCTATGCTCCAAAATAGAAGTGATTACACCTTCACTAGACTAACCTGCAGCTAATTACATAATTATAAAATTAACACTTTAACCTGGCTTCCCCATCACAGATGTATTCTTTTAAATGCAAAGCTCTTTGTTCTAGCTTTTGTTGTTAAATGACATTCATGCCCAAGTGTCTATGCATCCATTGCAGGGATGTTTTCTCAAGTGACGAGTCTGAAGCCTGTGATGACGAAGTACCATCTACACCTCCCCATGGATTGTCACAGAGAAAAAGCTTCCTAACCAAGAGAGGCGCTGCAGAAGGTCCTTGAGTACGTCCAACGTGTTGAGTCTGTGAGTCTACTGCAGGATCTAATGCAGGTATGAAAATGATGAAATTTTAATGTATTATCTTCAAAATTATAAATAATTATTTAATTTTTTTGAAATATAAAATTAGGTACCCTAAACCCAAGTAGGAACCCCAGTCCCAGTACATTCCTGATTCTGGAGCTACAGAGATCAAACCATCCTACTGTATCACTAAATAGCCCCACCTCTAAAACCCTGATTCGGAAGGCCGAGTTGAAAGACTTCAGAGTTCAAGATGGTCAACTGCAACTATGATAAGCCGAATGTGTTCACCCCAAGTCGGAAACTGAGAAAAAGACTCAATTTTCACATGATTTCAGTCCCTTCTATATTTAAAAGAATGTATTGGGGCTCTAAAAATGTGAAATATTTTTACAAGTATTTCTTTTACTACTCATAGGCAGTTTCATAATAATAGTACAATTTGGCATCGTGTATTGTTTTTTGGTTCCATTCAAAATGCACAAGACGTATAGACATATTTTGTTTGTGGATCGCTGCAGCATCACACGAGCGCACAGAGACAAACGTGGCAGCAACTTAAAACAATTAAAATATCGAATCGAAATCGAGAACTGAAAATCAAAAATCGAATCGGGGCTTGAGTGAATCGTTACCTCCCTAATCATAATCATTTTGGTAGAATGTTGGGCTCTTGCCCTTTGAGTGTATATGGCGTTACCGAAGCTGTTCACTTAATCGACAATTCCTTTCCTGTGACGTTTATCATACCCAGTTTAACTGCCAAAATATTTTTAAGTGTGTGATGATTATCTGGATCGAGTGACACCCATGTTATAATGGTTGCAGGTATTGGTGGATTGGACGATAGTGTCAGAACAATGATGGCGTTCATCATGACAAATCCTCTGTCTCTGAAGTACAATCTCTTTGGACATCGTAGCAAGAACAAGCGCCGAGACCTGCCTTTTTCTGATGTTCTATACGGTAATATATTTTTTATTTTTTATTTTTTTTAAGGGATTGTGGTGTGAAGACATTTCAGCATGTCCCATAAGGTTTCACAATCATTAAATAGCTTTACTAAGTTGGCTTCTTGTCTTTTTTGTTTTAGGAGCACTGAAAAGGAATGGAGCCACAAAGGACATCAACGAGAAGGACACAGGCAACCCTGTCCAAGTGGTTCATGGGAGCTTGTGATCAAGGTGGGAATAGGGCAGTTCGAGCTCGGAGATCTCAAGGCAACTGTCAGGTTTAAAACGTCCTGACGCCATTTTTAGACTGAAGGTGGCATAAATCCAGACCAAACCAGTTAGAGTTTTGTTTTTGACCATTCGCGAATGGGAGAGGAAGTCAGGAGGTGAAGCAGGCGTCTTGCCAGTTCAATCTCGCGCACTCTCTCTCACTCTCTACCACCCGTTCGGTCTTTTATCAGCAACCTAAGCAGACAATGGAGGTCTGTCTGAAATTCTAGCAGGCAGGCAGGAAGCAATCAACCACAGTAGTCAGTCAGGAATTCGAAACTAAAGTGTGTGCGTGTGTTCCAGTTGTGCGCGTGTGTGCTAAAGCAATAATGTGAGTGTCTGTGTGTGTGTGCGCAATTATAACTGATACAAATAGTGTATAAAAACATGATTAGAAATACACAAACTATTTACATATCCTCATCCCATCTCACATTCCCCCGTTTGTGGGTTTAAATCATGTCCTTACGGCTTTAAGACAGATCATCATAATGAAATCATACAACAGTGTGGTCATCCGTGGAGGGGCGAAAACCCTCAGTAGGGACAAAATTCCCCTCCTCCCTTCCGGCGTGGAACGAGATTCTCATGGTATGTTGGTCACTTGGGAATAAAACATAAAAAAACTTCAATATACCTAGTGAAAAATAACAAAACTGTCTCCACGCAGAGCTTGTCTCCACGCAGAGCTTGTCTCTGCGGCGACTTGATGGAGGCCCTTGCCTCGTTGTAGGAGGGGACAGCCGTCTTTACCTCCCGGATCTTCGTGTGTGGTGTATGTGTGTGCATGTGTGGGGGCAGGGGCAAAAGGGTCCATGTGTTATTTAGGTTTCAGTGTCCAGTTCGAGTTTGTCATTGTCCAGTTCGAATTCGTCATTCTCAACATCAATCAGGTTGTAATGGTACATTTGGGCAACAAACATGCAGTTAATAATCATCTTTGTCATAAGAATAATGCAACATGAACAGACTACACATAACAAAAATGAAAACCATAATTATCCCGATATATTGTCTTTCAAATTCTTCGTAGTGGTCATAACATCAATAATTGTTTCATTTTATTAAAAATGTAAATGCAGTAATGTTCTCCAATCAAGGCTAAAATTCTTTATGTACGTCATTAATTTCCAAACAATATCTAATCTTTTTGTTCTGTGGCTTCAACATTCGTATCTGTGGCTGGTTGTGCGGTTCCGATGTGCGTGTGGTCCGATATTGTGACTCAGGTGGGCTCCTGTTCGAGGGATTCGCGTTGCTCGGCCTTTAGCTGGAAACCGGAGAAGCTTGTACTGCAACTGGTGGATCCAGCTGCCACGCCCCGCGACCTTTGCTGCCGTCGGGGTCACTGCAATCATCTGGCGAGGGCCATCTCAGCATTCACTTGTCCCAACGAAGTCGTTTCAGCACCTTGAAGAAGAGTTGGTCTCCCACACGGACGTGATTTCTCTGTGGATCAGAACACACTGGCCAGTAATTGCGTCTTTTTTTTTTTTTTTTTTTTTTTTTGGGCAAAACATGTTTCCCATGTGTACTGGGACTGATGTGCCAGTCGCTGGTGGTTCTGATGAACCTGAGAGTCGATAGGGGATAGTGTCCTAACTTCGGCTGGCACTATCCTCATTGCTGTGATTGAAACACAGTCTGGTCATTGTCTCCTTTTTTTCCCTCATATTCTTGATAAGTCTGCCCTTAACAGTCCCATTAGTGCGTTCCACAAGTCCTGCAGACTGTATGCACAATGACGCTTTGAGTCAATTTTGCAACAACTGTCCCACTTGTTACAACATCATTCACAAAATGCATAATTTTCACTTCAAATCACTTCTTGAAATTCCAAATGTCAGGATAATTTGTGTTAGGTTGAAGATGTATTTTATCCCATATTTTACTCTATTAGTATTGCAAAAGAATTGTTCCACAGCGTGACCCATGTTTGACCATATGGATGAGAAGACTTCACAGAGAAGCGGATGCCTGAAGACTGGATCAACGTCTGCAACATCAAAGGAGGTGTGCTGAGACACACCTCTGAAACAAAAGGACTGAGACTTTAGTACCAGAGCACTAAAAGGGCATATCTGCCTTTTCAATCAGTGGATGACTGCCATTGATGTCTGTCTTTCCTCTTGTGTCTGAGATGTTTACATGTTCCTGCTGGTGCTCCCCCCTTCATCTCTTAGTGCAAATACATTGTATTGTTAGGGACTTCCCTAATAAAATAGAGGGCTCGGCGGAGTGTGCTCCAGAACGAATTTGGAGATGTAACTGAGCACACCTCTGTTCGTTCTCCTCGCGAGTAAAAGATCAACTCTTGTCTTCCTTCCATTCATTTAGCCTATGTTCAGTGAATGCTTAGGTGATTGAACCTGACAATTTGATTACACAACACTTTTTCCAACTGTTTTAGCATCAACATATGTTGTCGGAAA
Source organism: Idiotropiscis lumnitzeri (assembly GCF_059441095.1). Classification (NCBI taxonomy): domain Eukaryota; kingdom Metazoa; phylum Chordata; class Actinopteri; order Syngnathiformes; family Syngnathidae; genus Idiotropiscis; species Idiotropiscis lumnitzeri. The sequence continues at coordinate 87,522 of NW_028283681.1, forward strand.
CAACTTAATCCATTTTGAAAACATATGAATTACAACCAAACAATATTGCATCTCAAACAAATAACACTGTCTAAAAAAAAGTTTTTTGTTGAAAAGTCTGTATGTGGGAACAATTTCATATCATACTACCCCTCTCTTGACTCATGGTTATGCTCGTGTGTCACTCTTATTACTTTTCCAATCAATGAATTAGGCAGCCAGGATTTGCCATCTGCCAATTTGCTGATCCTGTCCTCAGCAATGTTTGCACCTTTGTTCTCCCAATTTGTGCGTTCAATTACTGGTACCTTTTTCCCTGGCGTGGGATCAAATTGTCAAGTTGATTTTCTGCGTGTGTGTGCGTGTGGGGGTGTGTTCATTTTCCCTTTTAGCTGCGCTGTGTCGATATAAAGGCGAGGCAGTTTCCAATTGTAATTGTGTCATTTTCTGTTAAGTGAATTTTGCGTTCACAAATAACTATTTTAGACGTGCTTTATGCACAACTTTTCTTTTCCTGTTGTGGTTTTTAAAGCCCAATGTCGACAGAACGCATGAACATTTATCTTGACTGTCAGTCCACATTGTAACCATACAACTCATACAAGATGGGAAACCCCAAATTTTAATTAGCTCACACCCGCCTACGCTCTTCCTGCTTATCCTAACAATCTCTTATCCGTTGGTATCACAATGTTAGTACTCCCATCGCATAAAAGTCAGTTTGATTTCAGGCTGCGACCTTGGTTCTCAAACACTTTTACTTCTTATCAGTCTGGAATGCGCACCTGGTCTGTGTTACAAGTCTGAGTTCCTCCAGTCGGGAGGAAGGTCAAGTCGCGGTTTGGTGATAATTTGGACGGCTCCACAGTCGTGTGGCGCCTCCTAGATGATGCGGGGAAAAAATGACGCTGGGCTGAAATGCACCGCAACTTATCAGTATAATGTGTCCCTGTGACAATTAGGCCGGCGTGCAATGTGAATGTGGTGGGAAAAGAATGTAATTTTTTGATTCCTTAAAGCAGCAGTGAAAGCTCTTAATCACACTCTAAGTGGTTCTCTGCCACGAAATCCAAATTGTTGTGACTAAATATGCAAATGAATTCATTTTGCCCTGGTTCCTGCAGTAACCCAGGCTAATGAAGTCATTTTTTGCAGTCACTGTTTTGCTCAAATGGCTTATAATAATTTGGTAGTGCGTTAAGATGCTTTGTCGATACAATCTTGTAGTGTATCTTCACAAGTTCCAACATACACAACCCATTCCATGGCCATGACGATACTGTTTTAAAGATTACCAAGGCTTGTTGGACCTTTCTCTGCCACATAAATTACAGCCCTGAGAGGCACTGGGCCTCAACTTTATCTATGAAGGGTCAGGGATTTAATGGGGGTCACCGAGGCGTCCCAAGGAAAGTTTTTACAGAAAAGTGGTCTGGCAATATCTTTTCTCTTTCTTATCACTGACAATGCGCCCCTTTAAAGTTTTGACGTTTGTTTGAATTCGCCCGTGCTTATTAATTCTATTGAAGTCCAATTTTGTCAGTGTATCACGGCCTAATGAGTAAAACGCATGTTGATGTAGAACTCCTTCTACACACACTTTTATGTTTGACTTTTTACGTCACGTGATCCTCCATTGCTACCACAACTCGTCCTGAAAAGTTAATGTTTTGTAACAAGACTTACTGCTTCCTCCTTTCTTTCTTTTCTTTTTCCTTCCTTCTGCCCAACACGTTCATGCTTTCTGTGCATAATTTAGAATTTTCTTTTCCATTTTACAAGTTGGCCAATTTAAATTAGGTTGTTTTATTTGAAAAGCCTGTAATTCTCTTTTTTTTCCCCTTTTCACCTAATCACAAATTTCTTATCACAAAAATGAACATGTTAATTCTATTTTATTTCCTATTTTTCCAATCTTGTGACTCATTTCACTTCAACCAGTTCTACCTTAAAGTGGACAAGTACACATCAATGTTTTTTGTAGTTTCTATTTTCTTCTCTGCTTTAATGAAAATTATAGCCCTTCTAGCCAAATTTTTCCTGTGTCATTTCTATCTCTGCATTTCATTCCATTTCTGGCCTACCTTAATACTAAAACAAAAATGCTCTTTCAAAAATTAAAACTATCTAAAACTAGTGATGGCAAAATGAAGCCCCATAAAGCAGCCAAGCCCTGCAGGGAAATACTTCACACACGAATGGGCTTCGAGATGCTTCATTTTTCTTGACTACGCCATCCCATGGACAGAAAAATGTATAACATGCTTGGTGCATGCAATAAAATGGTGAGCTGTAAATCATGCTCTGCCCACCAAACAATATGTATTTGAAGAGTGATTTTAATTGTTCTGTTTTACTTTGTCTTCTAACTTCTCCAATATTCAGACAGCTCCGCCGAGACCAACGTTTCACCCCCACACTGATATAAAATGGACCCAACCGTTTGGGTCTCTTTCCAAATTTGGTACCAAAGCCTCCCCCACAGTGCGGCAGCTATCTTGAATTGGCCCGTTCCCAGAAAGTTTTACTTCATTCAGTGTCATTCAGTATTATTCAAAATCTTTCAGTGTCATTCCAAATCATTCAATGTCATTCACAATCTTTCCACATCCTTCCACCTTCCATCGTTCAGTGTCATTCCACATTCTCTTTCATATATAACATAACATAACAATAACATAATCCTGGGTCAGCAGACACCTAATTAATGTGTTAATACATGATACATTTTTCTATAAGCAACCCTTATGATTGTAACGTATTTTTAATTCTTTCTAGGCGGGAACTGTCCGAACAAAAAATTCATGCAATTTGTAATTAGACACTTTGTCATACAAAAAGTCACTCAGGGCAAGAGAAAAAAAATTGTCACTTGCCCAAGTTGGGCAAGTAATTTGGCCACTCGGGCAAGGCAAATTTTAGTGGCACTTGCCCTATGGGCAAGCAGTTTTTAAAGTTAACTTCGAACCCTGTGATGGTGTCTTGTGACCTGTCTTTATCAGCTGATGTTCCATGAAGGCGTGCCTTACCTGTCACAAGAATGAAGGCAAGTCACGCCCCCCGCTGTCCATTCACTCCGCCAAGACGCTGGTCCAGGTGGTAGAGAGGATGAAGGCTCCCTTGTCTCTGTTCATGGTTTTTATGCCTCGCTTGCAGATCTCAATGGCCTCTCTGATCCAGCGCTGTAGTTTGTTCTCTTCTGTGCGGATGACCCTGCCCTTCTACCGGTCCATGATGTGGTTTTCCCTTTTGCAGTGGTCAGTGATTGCTGATTTGTAATGTTCATGTTGTGCTTGTTCTTTTACTGCTCTGATTTTTTAATTTTTTTGACAGGTAAGTCACACCCTCATGGAACATCAGCTGATAAAGACTGGTCTCAAGACACCATCATGCGACACTCTGAAGAAGGCGAAAGACTCGCCGAAACATGTCAGGTAAAAAATTAACCTAAAACATAAATGTCTGCTTTTAATGAATCAGTCAAATATCAATAATAAGAAGACAAAATTAACCTAATACAAATAAATGAATGCTTAATAACTCCCCTGCACACGCTCCTAAAAATCCAAACCTTCACCTGTAAATAAAACGTCCCGACCTGAAGACATCTTAATGTTATTATTTTGTTTTACACACAGCGCCGCCAAGTGGAATCAAAAATTTGTTTTTATTTTAATTTTCACGTACTGCACGGTGCCCTTCTGACGAATCCGACTGAAAATTAGTCAGAAAAGACTCAAGACAATGATCTTACTCTCTGCCGAATTTTGTGACGTTTTGGCAAAAGGCGTGGCTATTACGGTGCTGAAAAGTCCGATTGTACTTTGTGACAACAAAAGCTCCGGCAACATGACTCAGATGATCCTATCTTCTCGAAGTTGTACACATTTGAGGATACTTCAGCCCTGAAGACTTCTACCAACTTATTTTTCATCGTAGTAGTAGCGCCACCAACTGGTAAAAGCTAATACAAGTTATTTTCTTGGATGTTTTTCTCCGTGCAACTCAACAAGGTCGCCCTCATATATGCTCGGATTACTGTTTCGGCCATGAGGATGTCACAATACGAAATTCGTCCTTTTTCGTGAAAGGTTGTGGGAGTGGCATTGCACTGTTCGGCAATAAAACAACGCTGATTATGAGGTTGTAAATATGAACGACAACTCGTGAAACTTTACACACACATCAGGCCGAGCAAATTTATAAATATATATATATATATATATATATATATATATATATATATATATACGGGGAGAGAGAGAGTGAAATTCATGTTACAACAAAAAAAAACAAATTATTATTAAAACATATTATTTTTTAATTCCCCAGCCATTCTTTTTGTATTTATTTAATTACTCCGACTTTTACCTAATGGTACGCCGTCCGGTGTGCCCTGTGAAATGAAAGGTGGCATTCTTTATTTATTTATTCATTTATTCATTCATAACTGACAGCCTCGCGCTCCGCTCGTGCCCGGGCGGAAGAGGTGCTCCAATTCGGCTTAACTGTGACACACGCCCGCCCTCCTCCCCCGGAACTTCCATTCGGTTAAACTTAGGGGCCGCTTGGCACCGCCCGTGCCCGGGGAAGGTGCTCCTCTTCGGCTTACTGTGACGCGAGCATGCCCTCCTCCTCCGGAGCTTCCATTCAGTTAAACTTAGGGGCCGCTTGGAACCGCCCGTGCCCGGGGAAGGTGTTCCTCTTCGGCTTACTGTGACGCGAGCATGCCCTCCTCCTCCGGAGCTTCCATTCGGTTAAACTTAGGGGCCGCTTGGCACCGCCCGTGCCCGGGGAAGGTGCTCCTCTACGGCTTAACTGCCACGCACGCCGGCCGGAGCTCTGGTACGGTCCGAACCGCGCGAAACGTCGCCACCGATCGTGTCAGGGAGAACGTGCTCTTCTTCGTCCACTCTCCTCTTCGCCCACGCTCTTCTTCGGCGCACGCCGGCCGTCTAACCGCTCCAGCGCCCCGTCGTGCCGCTCGGCGAAACTACAATGCCCCCGAATATTTTTTAGACCCGCGAAGCACTGAACCCGCGAAAGGTGAACCGCGAAGTAGCGAGGGTTCACTGTATGTATAAGACCAAGACCTACAAAAAAGTCTCTTGGAGCAATGAGCTAGGTTTTACAGGAAGTCGGCCATTTTGAATTTACTTAAAAGGGGGCGGGTCACCACAATGGACTTTGTGTAGAAATTATTATTGGGGCCCGAGCAGCGACGGCGGCGAGGTCCCTATTGTTTTTGTAGAAATTATTATTAGGGCCTGAGCAGCGACCGCTACGAGGTCCCCATTGTTTTTGTGGAAATTATTATTATTTTTATTATTATTATTATTAGGGCCCGAGCAGTGACCGCTGCGAGGTCCCTATTGTTTTTCTAGAAATTGTTATTAGGGCCCGAGCTGCGACGGCTGCGAGGTCCCTATTGTTTTTGTAGAAAATATTATTACTTTTATTATTATTAATATTATTATTATTATTATTAGGGCCTGAGCAGCGACCGCTGCGAAGTCCCTATTGTTTTTGTAGAAATTATTATTATTATTATTTTTCCGATTGTTCGATCGCATTTTTGACCCCCGAAACATGCACAAAAACTCACCAAACTTGGCAGTCTCATCGGGCATGGCGAAAAATTTGATATTTTAACGTCTAATATGAACAGGAAGTGAGTTATGAATTTTTGAAAGTCCGACTTTTGCCCTTTTTTGCATGTTTACAGGGGTCATTCTTTTGCACCCTGATCCTAAAGGCTTCATCTGATTGCCTTAAAATTCTGTCTGTAGCATCTGAAGACCTGGGACAAACACTGGGGCTAAATTTTTTTGTTTCCGAAATACTATATGACGGGGGCGGGGCTTCAAAGTTTTCACTTAAGATTTCCTTCGCCGCAATGGACAAAATGCTTAATAACTCTCCTGCACATGCTGCTAAAAATCCAAAACTTCACATGTACATAAAAAGTCTGTACCTGAAGACATCTATATGTTTATATTCAGTTATACACCTTGCGCCAATCAATATCATTTTTTACATTTTGACGTACTGCACGGTGCCCTTTTAACGAATCTGATTGAAAATTGGCTAGAAAAGACTCAAGACATTGATCTTACTCTATCCCTATTTTTGTGACTTTCCTTCGAAGGGCGTGGCTATTACGGTGCCGCAGAGTCTGATTATTCTCCGTGGCAACAAAAGTTCCTGCAAAATGATTCAGATGATCCATCTTCTCGAAATTTTTCACATTTGAGGATATTCAGGCCCTGAAGACGGCTGCCAACTTATTTTTGATCGCAGTGGTAGCGCCACCAACTGGTTAAAACAAATACAAATTATTTTCGTTGATGTTTTTCTCCGGGCAGGTGAACAAAATCTACCTTATATTTGCTCGGATGAGTGTTTAGGCCTTGAGCATGTCACAATACGAAAGTCTTTCGCCTTCTTCAGAGTTTCACATGATGCTGTCTTGTGACCCGTCTTTATCAGCTGATGTTCCATGAGGGCGTGACTTACCTGTCACAAGAATGAAGGCAAGTCACGCCCCCCGCTGTCCGTTCACTCCGCCAAGATGCTGGTCCAGGTGGTAGAGAGGATGAAGGCTCCCTTGTCTCTGTTCATGGTTTTTATGCCTCGCTTGCAGATCTCAATGGCCTCTCTGATCCAGCGCTGTTGTTTGTTCTCTTCTGTGCGGATGACCCTGCCCTTCTCCCGGTCCATGATGTGGTTTTCCCTTTTGCAGTGGTCAGTGATTGCTGATTTGTAATGTTCATGTTGTGCTTGTTCTTTTACTGCTCTGATTTTTTTCATTTTTTTGACAGGTAAGTCACACCCTCATGGAACATCAGCTCAAGACACCATCATGCGACACTCTGAAGAAGGCGAAAGACTCGCCGAAACATGTCAGGTAAAAAATTAACCTAAAACATAATTGTCTGCTTTTAATGAATCAGTCAAATATCAATAATAAGAAGACAAAATGAACCTAATACAAATAAATGAATGCTTAATAACTCCCCTGCACATGCTCCTAAAAATCCAAACCTTCACCTGTAAATAAAACGTCCCGACCTGAAGACATCGTAATGTTATTATTTTGTTATACACACAGTGCCGCCAAGTGGAATCAAAAATTTGTTTTTATTTTAATTTTCACGTACTGAACGGTGCCCTTTTGACGAATCCGACTGAAAATGAGTCAGAAAAGACTCAAGACAATGATCTTACTCTCTGCCGAATTTTGTGGCGTTTTGGCAAAAGGCGTGGCTATTAAGGTGCTGAAAAGTCCGATTGTACTCTGTGGCAACAAAAGCTCCGGCAACATGACTCAGATGATCTTATCTTCTCGAAGTTGTACACATTTGAGGATACTTCAGCCCTGAAGACATCTACCAACTTATTTTACATCGTAGTAGTAGCGCCACCAACTGGTAAAAGCTAATACAAGTTATTTTCTTGTATGTTTTTCTCCGTGCAACTCAACAAGGTCGCCCTCATATATGCTCGGATGACTGTTTCGGCCATGAGGATGTCACAATACGAAATTCGTCCTTTTTCGTGAAAAGTTGTGGGAGTGGCATTGCACTGTTCGGCAATAAAACAAAGCTGATTATGAGGTTCTAAATATGAACGACAACTCGTAAAACTTTACACACACATCAGGCCGAGCAAATTTATCAATATTTTATACGTTAGTTGTGCAGCTTTTTTGAAATGGCTCGCCATGGCCCTCGAGAAATGTTAAAAAAAGCAGCTCTGGTTGAGTGTTTCACCTCGCTTTTTGTAAATTTTATGGAGTACAGTGAACCCTCGGTTATCGCGGTTAATGGGGACCGAGACCACCCGCGAAAACTGAAAATCCGCGAAGTAGCGGCGCACCTTCAAAAATGCTTAAAAAAAATATACAATATATATAATAAATATATATATATATATATATATATATATATATATATATATATATATATATATATATATATATATATATATATATACGGGGAGAGAGAGAGTGAAATTCATGTTATAACAAAAAAACCAAATTATTATTAAAACGTATTATTTTTTTATTCCCCAGCCATTCTTTTAGTATTTATTTAATTACTCCGACTTTTACCTGCTGGTACGCCGTCCGGTGTGCCCTGTGAAATGAAAGGTGGCATTCTTTATTTATTTATTCATTTATTCATTCATAACTGACAGCCTCGCGCTCCGCTCGTGCCCGGGCAGAAGAGGTGCTCCAATTTGGCTTAACTGTGACACACGCCCGCCCTCCTCCCCCGGAGCTTCCATTCGGTTAAACTTAGGGGCCGCTTGGCACCGCCCGTGCCCGGGGAAGGTGCTCCTCTTCGGCTTACTGTGACGCGAGCATGCCCTCCTCCTCCGGAGCTTCCATTCGGTTAAACTTAGGGGCCGCTTGGAACCGCCCGTGCCCGGGGAAGGTGCTCCTCTACAGCTTAACTGCCACGCACGCCGGCCGGAGCTCTGGTACGGTCCGAACCGCGCGAAACGTCGCCACCGATCGTGTCCGAGGGAACGTGCTCTTCTTCGTCCACTCTCCTCTTCGCCCACGCTCTTCTTCGGCGCACGGCGGCCGTCTAACCGCTCCAGCGCCCCGTCGTGCCGCTCGGCGAAACTACAATGCCCCCGAATATTTTTTAGACCCGCGAAGCACTGAACCCGCGAAAGGTGAACCGCGAAGTAGCGAGGGTTCACTGTATGTATAAGACCAAGACCTACAAAAAAGTCTCTTGGAGCAATGAGCTAGGTTTTACAGGAAGTCGGCCATTTTGAATTTACTTAAAAGGGGGCGGGTCACCACAATGGACTTTGTGTAGAAATTATTATTGGGGCCCGAGCACCGACCGCGGCGAGGTCCCTATTGTTTTTGTAGAAAACATTATTACTTTTATTATTATTATTATTATTATTATTAGGGCCTGAGCAGCGACCGCTGCGAAGTCCCTATTGTTTTTGTAGAAATTATTATTATTATTATTTTTCCGATTGTTCGATCGCATTTTTGACCCCCGAAACATGCACAAAAACTCACCAAACTTGGCAGTCTCATCGGGCATGGCGAAAAATTTGATATTTTAACGTCTAATATGAACAGGAAGTGAGTTATGAATTTTTGAAAGTCCGACTTTTGCCCTTTTTTGCATGTTTACAGGGGTCATTCTTTTGCACCCTGATCCTAAAGGCTTCATCTGATTGCCTTAAAATTCTGTCTGTAGCATCTGAAGACCTGGGACAAACACTGGGGCTAAAATTTTTTGTTTCCGAAATACTATATGACGGGGGCGGGGCTTCAAAGTTTTCACTTAAGATTTCCTTCGCCGCAATGGACAAAATGCTTAATAACTCTCCTGCACATGCTGCTAAAAATCCAAAACTTCACATGTACATAAAGAGTCTGTACCTGAAGACATCTATATGTTTATATTCAGTTATACACCTTGCGCCAATCAATATCATTTTTTACATTTTGACGTACTGCATGGTGCCCTTTTAACGAATCCGATTGAAAATTGGCTAGAAAAGACTCAAGACATTGATCTTACTCTATCCCTATTTTTATGACTTTCCTTCAAAGGGCGTGGCTATTACGGTGCCGCAGAGTCTGATTATTCTCCGTGGCAACAAAAGTTCCTGCAAAATGATTCAGATGATCCATCTTCTGGAAATCTTTCACATTTGAGGATATTCAGGCCCTGAAGACGGGTGCCAACTTATTTTTGATCGCAGTGGTAGCGCCACCAACTGGTTAAAACAAATACAAATTATTTTCGTTGATGTTTTTCTCCGGGCAGGTGAACAAAATCTACCTTATATTTGCTCGGATGAGTGTTTAGGCCTTGAGCATGTCACAATACAAAAGTATTTCGCCTTCTTCAGAGTGTCACATGATGGTGTCTTGTGACCCGTCTTTATCAGCTGATGTTCCATGAGGGCGTGACTTACCTGTCACAAGAATGAAGGCAAGTCACGCCCCCCGCTGTCCGTTCACTCCGCCAAGATGCTGGTCCAGGTGGTAGAGAGGATGAAGGCTCCCTTGTCTCTGTTCATGGTTTTTATGCCTCGCTTGCAGATCTCAATGGCCTCTCTGATCCAGCGCTGTTGTTTGTTCTCTTCTGTGCGGATGACCCTGCCCTTCTCCCGGTCCATGATGTGGTTTTCCCTTTTGCAGTGGTCAGTGATTGCTGATTTGTAATGTTCATGTTGTGCTTGTTCTTTTACTGCTCTGATTTTTTCATTTTTTTGACAGGTAAGTCACACCCTCATGGAACATCAGCTGATAAAGACGGGTCTCAAGACACCATCATGCGACACTCTGAAGAAGGCGAAAGACTCGCCGAAACATGTCAGGTAAAAAATTAACCTAAAACATAATTGTCTGCTTTTAATGAATCAGTCAAATATCAATAATAAGAAGACAAAATGAACCTAATACAAATAAATGAATGCTTAATAACTCCCCTGCACATGCTCCTAAAAATCCAAACCTTCACCTGTAAATAAAACGTCCCGACCTGAAGACATCTTAATGTTATTATTTTGTTATACACACAGTGCCGCCAAGTGGAATAAAATTTTTTTTTTTATTTTAATTTTCACGTACTGCACGGTGCCCTTTTGACGAATCCGACTGAAAATTAGTCAGAAAAGACTCAAGACAATGATCTTACTCTCTGCCGAATTTTGTGACGTTTTGGCAAAAGGCGTGGCTATTAAGGTGCTGAAAAGTCCGATTGTACTCTGTGGCAACAAAAGCTCCGGCAACATGACTCAGATGATCCTATCTTCTCGAAGTTGTACACATTTGAGGATACTTCAGCCCTGAAGACATCTACCAACTTATTTTACATTGTAGTAGTAGCGCCACCAACTGGTAAAAGCTAATACAAGTTATTTTCTTGGATGTTTTTCTCCGTGCAACTCAACAAGGTCGCCCTCATATATGCTCGGATGACTGTTTCGGCCATGAGGATGTCACAATACGAAATTTGTGATTTTTCGTGAAAAGTTGTGGGAGTGGCATTGCACTGTTCGGCAATAAAACAAAGCTGAATATGAGGTTCTAAATATGAACGACAACTCGTAAAACTTTACACACACATCAGGCCGAGCAAATTTATCAATATTTTATACGTTAGTTGTGCAGCTTTTTTGAAATGGCTCGCCATGGCCCTCGAGAAATGTTAAAAAAAAGCAGCTCTGGTTGAGTGTTTCACCTCGCTTTTTGTAAATTTTATGGAGTACAGTGAACCCTCGGTTATCGCGGTTAATGGGGACCGAGACCACCCGCGAAAACTGAAAATCCGCGAAGTAGCGGCGCACCTTCAAAAATGCTTAAAAAAAATATACAATATATACAATAAATATATAAATATATATATATATATATATATATATATATATATATATATATATATATATATATATATATATATATATACGGGGAGAGAGAGAGTGAAATTCATGTTATAACAAAAAAACCAAATTATTATTAAAACGTATTATTTTTTTATTCCCCAGCCATTCTTTTTGTATTTATTTAATTACTCCGACTTTTACCTGCTGGTACGCCGTCCGGTGTGCCCTGTGAAATGAAAGGTGGCATTCTTTATTTATTTATTCATTTATTCATTCATAACTGACAGCCTCGCGCTCCGCTCGTGCCCGGGCAGAAGAGGTGCTCCAATTTGGCTTAACTGTGACACACGCCCGTCCTCCTCCCCCGGAGATTCCATTCGGTTAAACTTAGGGGCCGCTTGGCACCGCCCGTGCCCGGGGAAGGTGCTCCTCTTCGGCTTACTGTGACGCGAGCATGCCCTCCTCCTCCGGAGCTTCCATTCGGTTAAACTTAGGGGCCGCTTGGAACCGCCCGTGCCCGGGGACGGTGCTCCTCTTCGGCTTACTGTGACGCGAGCATGCCCTCCTCCTCCGGAGCTTCCATTCGGTTAAACTTAGGGGCCGCTTGGCACCGCCCGTGCCCGGGGAAGGTGCTCCTCTACGGCTTAACTGCCACGCACGCTGGCCGGAGCTCTGGTACGGTCCGAACCGCGCGAAACGTCGCCACCGATCGTGTCCGGGGGAACGTGCTCTTCTTCGTCCACTCTCCTCTTCGCCCACGCTCTTCTTCGGCGCACGCCGGCCGTCTAACCGCTCCAGCGCCCCGTCGTGCCGCTCGGCGAAACTACAATGCCCCCGAATATTTTTTAGACCCGCGAAGCACTGAACCCGCGAAAGGTGAACCGCGAAGTAGCGAGGGTTCACTGTATGTATAAGACCAAGACCTACAAAAAAGTCTCTTGGAGCAATGAGCTAGGTTTTACAGGAAGTCGGCCATTTTGAATTTACTTAAAAGGGGGCGGGTCACCACAATGGACTTTGTGTAGAAATTATTATTGGGGCCCGAGCAGCGACCGCGGCGAGGTCCCTATTGTTTTTGTAGAAAATATTATTACTTTTATTATTATTATTATTATTATTATTAGGGCCTGAGCAGCGACCGCTGCGAAGTCCCTATTGTTTTTGTAGAAATTATTATTATTATTATTTTTCCGATTGTTCGATCGCATTTTTGACCCCCGAAACATGCACAAAAACTCACCAAACTTGGCAGTCTCATCGGGCATGGCGAAAAATTTGATATTTTAACGTCTAATATGAACAGGAAGTGAGTTATGAATTTTTGAAAGTCCGACTTTTGCCCTTTTTTGCATGTTTACAGGGGTCATTCTTTTGCACCCTGATCCTAAAGGCTTCATCTGATTGCCTTAAAATTCTGTCTGTAGCATCTGAAGACCTGGGACAAACACTGGGGCTAAAATTGTTTGTTTCCGAAATACTATATGACGGGGGCGGGGCATCAAAGTTTTCACTTAAGATTTCCTTCGCCGCAATGGACAAAATGCTTAATAACTCTCCTGCACATGCTGCTAAAAATCCAAAACTTCACATGTACATAAAGAGTCTGTACCTGAAGACATCTATATGTTTATATTCAGTTATACACCTTGCGCCAATCAATATCATTTTTTACATTTTGACGTACTGCACGGTGCCCTTTTAACGAATCTGATTGAAAATTGGCTAGAAAAGACTCAAGACATTGATCTTACTCTATCCCTATTTTTACGACTTTCCTTCAAAGGGCGTGGCTATTACGGTGCCGCAGAGTCTGATTATTCTCCGTGGCAACAAAAGTTCCTGCAAAATGATTCAGATGATCCATCTTCTGGAAATCTTTCACATTTGAGGATATTCAGGCCCTGAAGACGGCTGCCAACTTATTTTTGATCGCAGTGGTAGTGCCACCAACTGGTTAAAACAAATACAAATTATTTTCGTTGATGTTTTTCTCCGGGCAGGTGAACATAATCTACCTTATATTTGCTCGGATGAGTGTTTAGGCCTTGAGCATGTCACAATACGAAAGTCTTTCGCCTTCTTCAGAGTGTCACATGATGCTGTCTTGTGACCCGTCTTTATCAGCTGATGTTCCATGAGGGCGTGACTTACCTGTCACAAGAATGAAGGCAAGTCACGCCCCCCGCAGTCCGTTCACTCCGCCAAGATGCTGCTCCAGGTGGTAGAGAGGATGAAGGCTCCCTTGTCTCTGTTCATGGTTTTTATGCCTCGCTTGCAGATCTCAATGGCCTCTCTGATCCAGCGCTGTTGTTTGTTCTCTTCTGTGCGGATGACCCTGCCCTTCTCCCGGTCCATGATGTGGTTTTCCCTTTTGCAGTGGTCAGTGATTGCTGATTTGTAATGTTCATGTTGTGCTTGTTCTTTTACTGCTCTGATTTTTTCATTTTTTTGACAGGTAAGTCACACCCTCATGGAACATCAGCTCAAGACACCATCATGCGACACTCTGAAGAAGGCAAAAGACTCGCCGAAACATGTCAGGTAAAAAATTAACCTAAAACATAATTGTCTGCTTTTAATGAATCAGTCAAATATCAATAATAAGAAGACAAAATGAACCTAATACAAATAAATGAATGCTTAATAACTCCCCTGCACATGCTCCTAAAAATCCAAACCTTCACCTGTAAATAAAACGTCCCGACCTGAAGACATCTTAATGTTATTATTTTGTTATACACACAGTGCCGCCAAGTGGAATCAAAAATTTGTTTTTATTTTAATTTTCACATACTGCACGGTGCCCTTTTGACGAATCCGACTGAAAATGAGTCAGAAAAGATTCAAGACAATGATCTTACTCTCTGCCGAATTTTGTGACGTTTTGGCAAAAGGCGTGGCTATTAAGGTGCTGAAAAGTCCGATTGTACTCTGTGGCAACAAAAGCTCCGGCAACATGACTCAGATGATCCTATCTTCTCGAAGTTGTACACATTTGAGGATACTTCAGCCCTGAAGACATCTACCAACTTATTTTACATCGTAGTAGTAGCGCCACCAACTGGTAAAAGCTAATACAAGTTATTTTCTTGGATGTTTTTCTCCGTGCAACTCAACAAGGTCGCCCTCATATATGCTCGGATGACTGTTTCGGCCATGAGGATGTCACAATACGAAATTCGTCCTTTTTCATGAAAAGTTGTGGGAGTGGCATTGCACTGTTCGGCAATAAAACAAAGCTGATTATGAGGTTCTAAATATGAACGACAACTCGTAAAACTTTACACACACATCAGGCCGAGCAAATTTATCAATATTTTATACGTTAGTTGTGCAGCTTTTTTGAAATGGCTCGCCATGGCCCTCGAGAAATGTTAAAAAAAGCAGCTCTGGTTGAGTGTTTCACCTCGCTTTTTGTAAATTTTATGGAGTACAGTGAACCCTCGGTTATCGCGGTTAACGGGGACCGAGACCACCCGCGAAAACTGAAAATCCGCGAAGTAGCGGCGCACCTTCAAAAATGCTTAAAAAAAATAAACAATATATATAATAAATATATATATATATATATATATATATATATATATACGGGGGAGAGAGAGAGTGAAATTCATGTTATAACAAAAAAACTAAATTATTATTAAAACGTATTATTTTTTTATTCCCCAGCCATTCTTTTAGTATTTATTTAATTACTCCGACTTTTACCTGCTGGTACGCCGTCCGGTGTGCCCTGTGAAATGAAAGGTGGCATTCTTTATTTATTTATTCATTCATAACTGACAGCCTCGCGCTCCGCTCGTGCCCGGGCAGAAGAGGTGCTCCAATTTGGCTTAACTGTGACACACGCCCGCCCTCCTCCCCCGGAGCTTCCATTCGGTTAAACTTAGGGGCCGCTTGGCACCGCCCGTGCCCGGGGAAGGTGCTCCTCTTCGGCTTACTGTGACGCGAGCATGCCCTCCTCCTCCGGAGCTTCCATTCGGTTAAACTTAGGGGCCGCTTGGAACCGCCCGTGCCCGGGGAAGGTGCTCCTCTACGGCTTAACTGCCACGCACGCCGGCCGGAGCTCTGGTACGGTCCGAACCGCGCGAAACGTCGCCACCGATCGTGTCCGGGGGAACGTGCTCTTCTTCGTCCACTCTCCTCTTCGCCCACGCTCTTCTTCGGCGCACGCCGGCCGTCTAACCGCTCCAGCGCCCCGTCGTGCCGCTCGGCGAAACTACAATGCCCCCGAATATTTTTTAGACCCGCGAAGCACTGAACCCGCGAAAGGTGAACCGCGAAGTAGCGAGGGTTCACTGTATGTATAAGACCAAGACCTACAAAAAAGTCTCTTGGAGCAATGAGCTAGGTTTTACAGGAAGTCGGCCATTTTGAATTTACTTAAAAGGGGGCGGGTCACCACAATGGACTTTGTGTAGAAATTATTATTGGGGCCCGAGCAGCGACCGCGGCGAGGTCCCTATTGTTTTTGTAGAAAATATTATTACTTTTATTATTATTATTATTATTATTATTAGGGCCTGAGCAGCGACCGCTGCGAAGTCCCTATTGTTTTTGTAGAAATTATTATTATTATTATTTTTCCGATTGTTCGATCGCATTTTTGACCCCCGAAACATGCACAAAAACTCACCAAACTTGGCAGTCTCATCGGGCATGGCGAAAAATTTGATATTTTAACGTCTAATATGAACAGGAAGTGAGTTATGAATTTTTGAAAGTCCGACTTTTGCCCTTTTTTGCATGTTTACAGGGGTCATTCTTTTGCACCCTGATCCTAAAGGCTTCATCTGATTGCCTTAAAATTCTGTCTGTAGCATCTGAAGACCTGGGACAAACACTGGGGCTAAAATTGTTTGTTTCCGAAATACTATATGACGGGGGCGGGGCATCAAAGTTTTCACTTAAGATTTCCTTCGCCGCAATGGACAAAATGCTTAATAACTCTCCTGCACATGCTGCTAAAAATCCAAAACTTCACATGTACATAAAGAGTCTGTACCTGAAGACATCTATATGTTTATATTCAGTTATACACCTTGCGCCAATCAATATCATTTTTTACATTTTGACGTACTGCACGGTGCCCTTTTAACGAATCTGATTGAAAATTGGCTAGAAAAGACTCAAGACATTGATCTTACTCTATCCCTATTTTTACGACTTTCCTTCAAAGGGCGTGGCTATTACGGTGCCGCAGAGTCTGATTATTCTCCGTGGCAACAAAAGTTCCTGCAAAATGATTCAGATGATCCATCTTCTGGAAATCTTTCACATTTGAGGATATTCAGGCCCTGAAGACGGCTGCCAACTTATTTTTGATCGCAGTGGTAGTGCCACCAACTGGTTAAAACAAATACAAATTATTTTCGTTGATGTTTTTCTCCGGGCAGGTGAACATAATCTACCTTATATTTGCTCGGATGAGTGTTTAGGCCTTGAGCATGTCACAATACGAAAGTCTTTCGCCTTCTTCAGAGTGTCACATGATGCTGTCTTGTGACCCGTCTTTATCAGCTGATGTTCCATGAGGGCGTGACTTACCTGTCACAAGAATGAAGGCAAGTCACGCCCCCCGCAGTCCGTTCACTCCGCCAAGATGCTGCTCCAGGTGGTAGAGAGGATGAAGGCTCCCTTGTCTCTGTTCATGGTTTTTATGCCTCGCTTGCAGATCTCAATGGCCTCTCTGATCCAGCGCTGTTGTTTGTTCTCTTCTGTGCGGATGACCCTGCCCTTCTCCCGGTCCATGATGTGGTTTTCCCTTTTGCAGTGGTCAGTGATTGCTGATTTGTAATGTTCATGTTGTGCTTGTTCTTTTACTGCTCTGATTTTTTCATTTTTTTGACAGGTAAGTCACACCCTCATGGAACATCAGCTCAAGACACCATCATGCGACACTCTGAAGAAGGCAAAAGACTCGCCGAAACATGTCAGGTAAAAAATTAACCTAAAACATAATTGTCTGCTTTTAATGAATCAGTCAAATATCAATAATAAGAAGACAAAATGAACCTAATACAAATAAATGAATGCTTAATAACTCCCCTGCACATGCTCCTAAAAATCCAAACCTTCACCTGTAAATAAAACGTCCCGACCTGAAGACATCTTAATGTTATTATTTTGTTATACACACAGTGCCGCCAAGTGGAATCAAAAATTTGTTTTTATTTTAATTTTCACATACTGCACGGTGCCCTTTTGACGAATCCGACTGAAAATGAGTCAGAAAAGATTCAAGACAATGATCTTACTCTCTGCCGAATTTTGTGACGTTTTGGCAAAAGGCGTGGCTATTAAGGTGCTGAAAAGTCCGATTGTACTCTGTGGCAACAAAAGCTCCGGCAACATGACTCAGATGATCCTATCTTCTCGAAGTTGTACACATTTGAGGATACTTCAGCCCTGAAGACATCTACCAACTTATTTTACATCGTAGTAGTAGCGCCACCAACTGGTAAAAGCTAATACAAGTTATTTTCTTGGATGTTTTTCTCCGTGCAACTCAACAAGGTCGCCCTCATATATGCTCGGATGACTGTTTCGGCCATGAGGATGTCACAATACGAAATTCGTCCTTTTTCATGAAAAGTTGTGGGAGTGGCATTGCACTGTTCGGCAATAAAACAAAGCTGATTATGAGGTTCTAAATATGAACGACAACTCGTAAAACTTTACACACACATCAGGCCGAGCAAATTTATCAATATTTTATACGTTAGTTGTGCAGCTTTTTTGAAATGGCTCGCCATGGCCCTCGAGAAATGTTAAAAAAAGCAGCTCTGGTTGAGTGTTTCACCTCGCTTTTTGTAAATTTTATGGAGTACAGTGAACCCTCGGTTATCGCGGTTAACGGGGACCGAGACCACCCGCGAAAACTGAAAATCCGCGAAGTAGCGGCGCACCTTCAAAAATGCTTAAAAAAAATAAACAATATATATAATAAATATATATATATATATATATATATATATATATATACGGGGGAGAGAGAGAGTGAAATTCATGTTATAACAAAAAAACTAAATTATTATTAAAACGTATTATTTTTTTATTCCCCAGCCATTCTTTTAGTATTTATTTAATTACTCCGACTTTTACCTGCTGGTACGCCGTCCGGTGTGCCCTGTGAAATGAAAGGTGGCATTCTTTATTTATTTATTCATTCATAACTGACAGCCTCGCGCTCCGCTCGTGCCCGGGCAGAAGAGGTGCTCCAATTTGGCTTAACTGTGACACACGCCCGCCCTCCTCCCCCGGAGCTTCCATTCGGTTAAACTTAGGGGCCGCTTGGCACCGCCCGTGCCCGGGGAAGGTGCTCCTCTTCGGCTTACTGTGACGCGAGCATGCCCTCCTCCTCCGGAGCTTCCATTCGGTTAAACTTAGGGGCCGCTTGGAACCGCCCGTGCCCGGGGAAGGTGCTCCTCTACGGCTTAACTGCCACGCACGCCGGCCGGAGCTCTGGTACGGTCCGAACCGCGCGAAACGTCGCCACCGATCGTGTCCGGGGGAACGTGCTCTTCTTCGTCCACTCTCCTCTTCGCCCACGCTCTTCTTCGGCGCACGCCGGCCGTCTAACCGCTCCAGCGCCCCGTCGTGCCGCTCGGCGAAACTACAATGCCCCCGAATATTTTTTAGACCCGCGAAGCACTGAACCCGCGAAAGGTGAACCGCGAAGTAGCGAGGGTTCACTGTATGTATAAGACCAAGACCTACAAAAAAGTCTCTTGGAGCAATGAGCTAGGTTTTACAGGAAGTCGGCCATTTTGAATTTACTTAAAAGGGGGCGGGTCACCACAATGGACTTTGTGTAGAAATTATTATTGGGGCCCGAGCAGCGACCGCGGCGAGGTCCCTATTGTTTTTGTAGAAAACATTATTACTTTTATTATTATTATTATTATTATTATTAGGGCCTGAGCAGCGACCGCTGCGAAGTCCCTATTGTTTTTGTAGAAATTATTATTATTATTATTTTTCCGATTGTTCGATCGCATTTTTGACCCCCGAAACATGCACAAAAACTCACCAAACTTGGCAGTCTCATCGGGCATGGCGAAAAATTTGATATTTTCACGTCTAATATGAACAGGAAGTGAGTTATGAATTTTTGAAAGTCCGACTTTTGCCCTTTTTTGCATGTTTACAGGGGTCATTCTTTTGCACCCTGATCCTAAAGGCTTCATCTGATTGCCTTAAAATTCTGTCTGTAGCATCTGAAGACCTGGGACAAACACTGGGGCTAAAATTTTTTGTTTCCGAAATACTATATGACGGGGGCGGGGCTTCAAAGTTTTCACTTAAGATTTCCTTCGCCGCAATGGACAAAATGCTTAATAACTCTCCTGCACATGCTGCTAAAAATCCAAAACTTCACATGTACATAAAGAGTCTGTACCTGAAGACATCTATATGTTTATATTCAGTTATACACCTTGCGCCAATCAATATCATTTTTTACATTTTGACGTACTGCATGGTGCCCTTTTAACGAATCCGATTGAAAATTGGCTAGAAAAGACTCAAGACATTGATCTTACTCTATCCCTATTTTTATGACTTTCCTTCAAAGGGCGTGGCTATTACGGTGCCGCAGAGTCTGATTATTCTCCGTGGCAACAAAAGTTCCTGCAAAATGATTCAGATGATCCATCTTCTGGAAATCTTTCACATTTGAGGATATTCAGGCCCTGAAGACGGCTGCCAACTTATTTTTGATCGCAGTGGTAGCGCCACCAACTGGTTAAAACAAATACAAATTATTTTCGTTGATGTTTTTCTCCGGGCAGGTGAACAAAATCTACCTTATATTTGCTCGGATGAGTGTTTAGGCCTTGAGCATGTCACAATACAAAAGTCTTTCGCCTTCTTCAGAGTGTCACATGATGGTGTCTTGTGACCCGTCTTTATCAGCTGATGTTCCATGAGGGCGTGACTTACCTGTCACAAGAATGAAGGCAAGTCACGCCCCCCGCTGTCCGTTCACTCCGCCAAGATGCTGGTCCAGGTGGTAGAGAGGATGAAGGCTCCCTTGTCTCTGTTCATGGTTTTTATGCCTCGCTTGCAGATCTCAATGGCCTCTCTGATCCAGCGCTGTTGTTTGTTCTCTTCTGTGCGGATGACCCTGCCCTTCTCCCGGTCCATGATGTGGTTTTCCCTTTTGCAGTGGTCAGTGATTGCTGATTTGTAATGTTCATGTTGTGCTTGTTCTTTTACTGCTCTGATTTTTTCATTTTTTTGACAGGTAAGTCACACCCTCATGGAACATCAGCTGATAAAGACGGGTCTCAAGACACCATCATGCGACACTCTGAAGAAGGCGAAAGACTCGCCGAAACATGTCAGGTAAAAAATTAACCTTAAACATAATTGTCTGCTTTTAATGAATCAGTCAAATATCAATAATAAGAAGACAAAATGAACCTAATACAAATAAATGAATGCTTAATAACTCCCCTGCACATGCTCCTAAAAATCCAAACCTTCACCTGTAAATAAAACGTCCCGACCTGAAGACATCTTAATGTTATTATTTTGTTATACACACAGTGCCGCCAAGTGGAATCAAAAATTTTTTTTTATTTTAATTTTCACGTACTGCACGGTGCCCTTTTGACGAATCCGACTGAAAATTAGTCAGAAAAGACTCAAGACAATGATCTTACTCTCTGCCGAATTTTGTGACGTTTTGGCAAAAGGCGTGGCTATTAAGGTGCTGAAAAGTCCGATTGTACTCTGTGGCAACAAAAGCTCCGGCAACATGACTCAGATGATCCTATCTTCTCGAAGTTGTACACATTTGAGGATATTTCAGCCCTGAAGACATCTACCAACTTATTTTACATTGTAGTAGTAGCGCCACCAACTGGTAAAAGCTAATACAAGTTATTTTCTTGGATGTTTTTCTCCGTGCAACTCAACAAGGTCGCCCTCATATATGCTCGGATGACTGTTTCGGCCATGAGGATGTCACAATACGAAATTTGTGATTTTTCGTGAAAAGTTGTGGGAGTGGCATTGCACTGTTCGGCAATAAAACAAAGCTGAATATGAGGTTCTAAATATGAACGACAACTCGTAAAACTTTACACACACATCAGGCCGAGCAAATTTATCAATATTTTATACGTTAGTTGTGCAGCTTTTTTGAAATGGCTCGCCATGGCCCTCGAGAAATGTTAAAAAAAAGCAGCTCTGGTTGAGTGTTTCACCTCGCTTTTTGTAAATTTTATGGAGTACAGTGAACCCTCGGTTATCGCGGTTAATGGGGACCGAGACCACCCGCGAAAACTGAAAATCCGCGAAGTAGCGGCGCACCTTCAAAAATGCTTAAAAAAAATATACAATATATACAATAAATATATAAATATATATATATATATATATATATATATATATATATATATATATATATACGGGGAGAGAGAGAGTGAAATTCATGTTATAACAAAAAAAACTAATTATTATTAAAACGTATTATTTTTTTATTCCCCAGCCATTCTTTTTTTATTTATTTAATTACTCCGACTTTTACCTGCTGGTACGCCGTCCGGTGTGCCCTGTGAAATGAAAGGTGGCATTCTTTATTTATTTATTCATTTATTCATTCATAACTGACAGCCTCGCGCTCCGCTCGTGCCCGGGCAGAAGAGGTGCTCCAATTTGGCTTAACTGTGACACACGCCCGTCCTCCTCCCCCGGAGATTCCATTCGGTTAAACTTAGGGGCCGCTTGGCACCGCCCGTGCCCGGGGAAGGTGCTCCTCTTCGGCTTACTGTGACGCGAGCATGCCCTCCTCCTCCTGAGCTTCCATTCGGTTAAACTTAGGGGCCGCTTGGAACCGCCCGTGCCCGGGGACGGTGCTCCTCTTCGGCTTACTGTGACGCGAGCATGCCCTCCTCCTCCGGAGCTTCCATTCGGTTAAACTTAGGGGCCGCTTGGCACCGCCCGTGCCCGGGGAAGGTGCTCCTCTACGGCTTAACTGCCACGCATGCTGGCCGGAGCTCTGGTACGGTCCGAACCGCGCGAAACGTCGCCACCGATCGTGTCCGGGGGAACGTGCTCTTCTTCGTCCACTCTCCTCTTCGCCCACGCTCTTCTTCGGCGCACGCCGGCCGTCTAACCGCTCCAGCGCCCCGTCGTGCCGCTCGGCGAAACTACAATGCCCCCGAATATTTTTTAGACCCGCGAAGCACTGAACCCGCGAAAGGTGAACCGCGAAGTAGCGAGGGTTCACTGTATGTATAAGACCAAGACCTACAAAAAAGTCTCTTGGAGCAATGAGCTAGGTTTTACAGGAAGTCGGCCATTTTGAATTTACTTAAAAGGGGGCGGGTCACCACAATGGACTTTGTGTAGAAATTATTATTGGGGCCCGAGCAGCGACCGCGGCGAGGTCCCTATTGTTTTTGTAGAAAATATTATTACTTTTATTATTATTATTATTATTATTATTAGGGCCTGAGCAGCGACCGCTGCGAAGTCCCTATTGTTTTTGTAGAAATTATTATTATTATTATTTTTCCGATTGTTCGATCGCATTTTTGACCCCCGAAACATGCACAAAAACTCACCAAACTTGGCAGTCTCATCGGGCATGGCGAAAAATTTGATATTTTAACGTCTAATATGAACAGGAAGTGAGTTATGAATTTTTGAAAGTCCGACTTTTGCCCTTTTTTGCATGTTTACAGGGGTCATTCTTTTGCACCCTGATCCTAAAGGCTTCATCTGATTGCCTTAAAATTCTGTCTGTAGCATCTGAAGACCTGGGACAAACACTGGGGCTAAAATTTTTTGTTTCCGAAATACTATATGACGGGGGCGAGGCATCAAAGTTTTCACTTAAGATTTCCTTCGCCGCAATGGACAAAATGCTTAATAACTCTCCTGCACATGCTGCTAAAAATCCAAAACTTCACATGTACATAAAGAGTCTGTACCTGAAGACATCTATATGTTTATATTCAGTTATACACCTTGCGCCAATCAATATCATTTTTTACATTTTGACGTACTGCACGGTGCCCTTTTAACGAATCTGATTGAAAATTGGCTAGAAAAGACTCAAGACATTGATCTTACTCTATCCCTATTTTTACGACTTTCCTTCAAAGGGCGTGGCTATTACGGTGCCGCAGAGTCTGATTATTCTCCGTGGCAACAAAAGTTCCTGCAAAATGATTCAGATGATCCATCTTCTGGAAATCTTTCACATTTGAGGATATTCAGGCCCTGAAGACGGCTGCCAACTTATTTTTGATCGCAGTGGTAGTGCCACCAACTGGTTAAAACAAATACAAATTATTTTCGTTGATGTTTTTCTCCGGGCAGGTGAACATAATCTACCTTATATTTGCTCGGATGAGTGTTTAGGCCTTGAGCATGTCACAATACGAAAGTCTTTCGCCTTCTTCAGAGTGTCACATGATGCTGTTTTGTGACCCGTCTTTATCAGCTGATGTTCCATGAGGGCGTGACTTACCTGTCACAAGAATGAAGGCAAGTCACGCCCCCCGCTGTCCGTTCACTCCGCCAAGATGCTGCTCCAGGTGGTAGAGAGGATGAAGGCTCCCTTGTCTCTGTTCATGGTTTTTATGCCTCGCTTGCAGATCTCAATGGCCTCTCTGATCCAGCGCTGTTGTTTGTTCTCTTCTGTGCGGATGACCCTGCCCTTCTCCCGGTCCATGATGTGGTTTTCCCTTTTGCAGTGGTCAGTGATTGCTGATTTGTAATGTTCATGTTGTGCTTGTTCTTTTACTGCTCTGATTTTTTCATTTTTTTGACAGGTAAGTCACACCCTCATGGAACATCAGCTCAAGACACCATCATGCGACACTCTGAAGAAGGCAAAAGACTCGCCGAAACATGTCAGGTAAAAAATTAACCTAAAACATAATTGTCTGCTTTTAATGAATCAGTCAAATATCAATAATAAGAAGACAAAATGAACCTAATACAAATAAATGAATGCTTAATAACTCCCCTGCACATGCTCCTAAAAATCCAAACCTTCACCTGTAAATAAAACGTCCCGACCTGAAGACATCTTAATGTTATTATTTTGTTATACACACAGCGCCGCCAAGTGGAATCAAAAATTTGTTTTTATTTTAATTTTCACGTACTGCACGGTGCCCTTTTGATGAATCCGACTGAAAATTAGTCAGAAAAGACTCAAGACAATGATCTTACTCTCTGCCGAATTTTGTGACGTTTTGGCAAAAGGCGTGGCTATTAAGGTGCTGAAAAGTCCGATTGTACTCTGTGGCAACAAAAGCTCCGGCAACATGACTCAGATGATCCTATCTTCTCGAAGTTGTACACATTTGAGGATACTTCAGCCCTGAAGACATCTACCGACTTATTTTTCATCGTAGTAGTAGCGCCACCAACTGGTAAAAGCTAATACAAGTTATTTTCTTGGATGTTTTTCTCCGTGCAACTCAACAAGGTCGCCCTCATATATGCTCGGATGACTGTTTCGGCCATGAGGATGTCACAATACGAAATTAGTCCTTTTTCGTGAAAAGTTGTGGGAGTGGCATTGCACTGTTCGGCAATAAAACAACGCTGATTATGAGGTTCTAAATATGAACGACAACTCGTGAAACTTTACACACACATCAGGCCGAGCAAATTTATCAATATTTTATACGTTAGTTGTGCAGCTTTTTTGAAATGGCTCGCCATGGCCCTCGAGAAATGTTCAAAAAAGCAGCCCTGATTGAGTGTTTCACCTCGCTTTTTGTAAATTTTATGGAGTACAGTGAACCCTCGGTTATCGCGGTTAATGGGGACCGAGACCACCCGCGAAAACTGAAAATCCGCGAAGTAGCGGCGCACCTTCAAAAATGCTTAAAAAAAATATACAATATATATAATAAATATATATATATATATATATATATATATATATATATATATATACGGGGAGAGAGAGAGTGAAATTCATTTTATAACAAAAAAACCAAATTATTATTAAAACGTATTATTTTTTTATTCCCCAGCCATTCTTTTTGTATTTATTTAATTACTCCGACTTTTACCTGCTGGTACGCCGTCCGGTGTGCCCTGTGAAATGAAAGGTGGCATTCTTTATTTATTTATTCATTTATTCATTCATAACTGACAGCCTCGCGCTCCGCTCGTGCCCGGGCGGAAGAGGTGCTCCAATTCGGCTTAACTGTGACACACGCCCGCCCTCCTCCCCCGGAACTTCCATTCGGTTAAACTTAGGGGCCGCTTGGCACCGCCCGTGCCCGGGGAAGGTGCTCCTCTTCGGCTTACTGTGACGCGAGCATGCCCTCCTCCTCCGGAGCTTCCATTCAGTTAAACTTAGGGGCCGCTTGGAACCGCCCGTGCCCGGGGAAGGTGCTCCTCTTCGGCTTACTGTGACGCGAGCATGCCCTCCTCCTCCGGAGCTTCCATTCGGTTAAACTTAGGGGCCGCTTGGAACCGCCCGTGCCCGGGGAAGGTGCTCCTCTTCGGCTTACTGTGACGCGAGCATGCCCTCCTCCTCCGGAGCTTCCATTCGGTTAAACTTAGGGGCCGCTTGGCACCGCCCGTGCCCGGGGAAGGTGCTCCTCTACGGCTTAACTGCCACGCACGCCGGCCGGAGCTCTGGTACGGTCCGAACCGCGCGAAACGTCGCCATCGATCGTGTCCGGGAGAACGTGCTCTTCTTCGTCCACTCTCCTCTTCGCCCACGCTCTTCTTCGGCGCACGCCGGCCGTCTAACCGCTCCAGCGCCCCGTCGTGCCGCTCGGCGAAACTACAATGCCCCCGAATATTTTTTAGACCCGCGAAGCACTGAACCCGCGAAAGGTGAACCGCGAAGTAGCGAGGGTTCACTGTATGTATAAGACCAAGACCTACAAAAAAGTCTCTTGGAGCAATGAGCTAGGTTTTACAGGAAGTCGGCCATTTTGAATTTACTTAAAAGGGGGCGGGTCACCACAATGGACTTTGTGTAGAAATTATTATTGGGGCCCGAGCAGCGACCGCGGCGAGGTCCCTATTGTTTTTGTAGAAAATATTATTACTTTTATTATTATTATTATTATTATTATTAGGGCCTGAGCAGCGACCGCTGCGAAGTCCCTATTGTTTTTGTAGAAATTATTATTATTATTATTTTTCCGATTGTTCGATCGCATTTTTGACCCCCGAAACATGCACAAAAACTCACCAAACTTGGCAGTCTCATCGGGCATGACGAAAAATTTGATATTTTAACGTCTAATATGAACAGGAATTGAGTTATGAATTTTTGAAAGTCTGACTTTTGCCCTTTTTTGCATGTTTACAGGGGTCATTCTTTTGCACCCTGATCTAAAGGCTTCATCTGATTGCCTTAAAATTCTGTCTGTAGCATCTGAAGACCTGGCACAAACACTGGGGCTAAAATTTTTTGTTTCCGAAATACTATATGACGGGGGCGGGGCATCAAAGTTTTCACTTAAGATTTCCTTCGCCGCAATGGACAAAATGCTTAATAACTCTCCTGCACATGCTGCTAAAAATCCAAAACTTCACATGTACATAAAGAGTCTGTACCTGAAGACATCTATATGTTTATATTCAGTTATACACCTTGCGCCAATCAATATCATTTTTTACATTTTGACGTACTGCACGGTGCCCTTTTAACGAATCTGATTGAAAATTGGCTAGAAAAGACTCAAGACATTGATCTTACTCTATCCCTATTTTTGTGACTTTCCTTCGAAGGGCGTGGCTATTACGGTGCCGCAGAGTCTGATTATTCTCCGTGGCAACAAAAGTTCCTGCAAAATGATTCAGATGATCCATCTTCTCGAAATTTTTCACATTTGAGGATATTCAGGCCCTGAAGACGGCTGCCAACTTATTTTTGATCGCAGTGGTCGCGCCACCAACTGGTTAAAACAAATACAAATTATTTTCGTTGATTTTTTTCTCCGGGCAGGTTAACAAAATCTACCTTACATTTGCTCGGATGAGTGTTTAGGCCTTGAGGATGTCACAATACGTAAGTCTTTCGCCTTCTTCAGAGTGTCACATGATGGTGTCTTGTGGCCCGTCTTTATCAGCTGATGTTCCATGAGGGCGTGACTTACCTGTCACAAGAATGAAGGCAAGTCACGCCCCCCGCTGTCCGTTCACTCCGCCAAAATGCTCCTCCAGGTGGTAGAGAGGATGAAGGCTCCCTTGTCTCTGTTCATGGTTTTTATGCCTCGCTTGCAGATCTCAATGGCCTCTCTGATCCAGCGCTGTTGTTTGTTCTCTTCGGTGCGGATGACCCTGCCCTTCTCCCGGTCCATGATGTGGTTTTCCCTTTTGCAGTGGTCAGTGATTGCTGATTTGTAATGTTCATGTTGTGCTTGTTCTTTTACTGCTCTGATTTTTCATTTTTTTGACAGGTAAGTCACACCCTCATGGAACATCAGCTGATAAAGACGGGTCTCAAGACACCATCATGCGACACTCTGAAGAAGGCGAAAGACTCGCCGAAACATGTCAGGTAAAAAATTAACCTAAAACATAATTGTCTGCTTTTAATGAATCAGTCAAATATCAATAATAAGAAGACAAAATGAACCTAATACAAATAAATGAATGCTTAATAACTCCCCTGCACATGCTCCTAAAAATCCAAACCTTCACCTGTAAATAAAACGTCCCGACCTGAAGACATCTTAATGTTATTATTTTGTTATACACACAGTGCCGCCAAGTGGAATCAAAAATTTGTTTTTATTTTAATTTTCACGTACTGCACGGTGCCCTTTTGACGAATCCGACTGAAAATTAGTCAGAAAAGACTCAAGACAATGATCTTACTCTCTGCCGAATTTTGTGACGTTTTGGCAAAAGGCGTGGCTATTAAGGTGCTGAAAAGTCCGATTGTACTCTGTGGTAACAAAAGCTCCGGCAACATGACTCAGATGATCCTATCTTCTCGAAGTTGTACACATTTGAGGATACTTCAGCCCTGAAGACATCTACCAACTTATTTTACATCGTAGTAGTAGCGCCACCAACTGGTAAAAGCTAATACAAGTTATTTTCTTGGATGTTTTTCTCCGTGCAACTCAACAAGGTCGCCCTCATATATGCTCGGATGACTGTTTCGGCCATGAGGATGTCACAATACGAAATTCCTGATTTTTCGTGAAAAGTTGTGGGAGTGGCATTGCACTGTTCGGCAATAAAACAAAGCTGATTATGAGGTTCTAAATATGAACGACAACTCGTAAAACTTTACACACACATCAGGCCGAGCAAATTTATCAATATTTTATACGTTAGTTGTGCAGCTTTTTTGAAATGGCTCGCCATGGCCCTCGAGAAATGTTAAAAAAAAGCAGCTCTGGTTGAGTGTTTCACCTCGCTTTTTGTAAATTTTATGGAGTACAGTGAACCCTCGGTTATCGCGGTTAATGGGGACCGAGACCATCCGCGAAAACTGAAAATCCGCGAAGTAGCGGCGCACCTTCAAAAATGCTTAAAAAAAATATACAATATATATAATAAATATATAAATATATATATATATATATATATATATATACGGGGAGAGAGAGAGTGAAATTCATGTTATAACAAAAAAACCAAATTATTATTAAAACGTATTGTTTTTTTATTCCCCAGCCATTCTTTTTGTATTTATTTAATTACTCCGACTTTTACCTGCTGGTACGCCGTCCGGTGTGCCCTGTGAAATGAAAGGTGGCATTCTTTATTTATTTATTCATTTATTCATTCATAACTGACAGCCTCGCGCTCCGCTCGTGCCCGGGCAGAAGAGGTGCTCCAATTTGGCTTAACTGTGACACACGCCCGTCCTCCTCCCCCGGAGCTTCCATTCGGTTAAACTTAGGGGCCGCTTGGCACCGCCCGTGCCCGGGGAAGGTGCTCCTCTTCGGCTTACTGTGACGCGAGCATGCCCTCCTCCTCCGGAGCTTCCATTCGGTTAAACTTAGGGGCCGCTTGGAACCGCCCGTGCCCGGGGAAGGTGCTCCTCTTCGGCTTACTGTGACGCGAGCATGCCCTCCTCCTCCGGAGCTTCCATTCGGTTAAACGTAGGGGCCGCTTGGCACCGCCCGTGCCCGGGGAAGGTGCTCCTCTACGGCTTAACTGCCACGCACGCTGGCCGGAGCTCTGGTACGGTCCGAACCGCGCGAAACGTCGCCACCGATCGTGTCCGGGGGAACGTGCTCTTCTTCGTCCACTCTCCTCTTCGCCCACGCTCTTCTTCGGCGCACGCCGGCCGTCTAACCGCTCCAGCGCCCCGTCGTGCCGCTCGGCGAAACTACAATGCCCCCGAATATTTTTTAGACCCGCGAAGCACTGAACCCGCGAAAGGTGAACCGCGAAGTAGCGAGGGTTCACTGTATGTATAAGACCAAGACCTACAAAAAAGTCTCTTGGAGCAATGAGCTAGGTTTTACAGGAAGTCGGCCATTTTGAATTTACTTAAAAGGGGGCGGGTCACCACAATGGACTTTGTGTAGAAATTATTATTGGGGCCCGAGCCGCGACCGCGGCGAGGTCCCTATTGTTTTTGTAGAAGATATTATTACTTTTATTATTATTATTATTATTATTATTAGGGCCTGAGCAGCGACCGCTGCGAAGTACCTATTGTTTTTGTAGAAATTATTATTATTATTATTTTTCCGATTGTTCGATCGCATTTTTGACCCCCGAAACATGCACAAAAACTCACCAAACTTGGCAGTCTCATCGGGCATGGCGAAAAATTTGATATTTTAACGTCTAATATGAACAGGAAGTGAGTTATGAATTTTTGAAAGTCCGACTTTTGCCCTTTTTTGCATGTTTACAGGGGTCATTCTTTTGCACCCTGATCCTAAAGGCTTCATCTGATTGCCTTAAAATTCTGTCTGTAGCATCTGAAGACCTGGCACAAACACTGGGGCTAAAATTTTTTGTTTCCAAAATACTATATGACGGGGGCGGGGCATCAAAGTTTTCACTTAAGATATCCTTCGCCGCAATGGACAAAATGCTTAATAACTCTCCTGCACATGCTGCTAAAAATCCAAAACTTCACATGTACATAAAGAGTCTGTACCTGAAGACATCTATATGTTTATATTCAGTTATACACCTTGCGCCAATCAATATCATTTTTTACATTTTGACGTACTGCACGGTGCCCTTTTAACGAATCTGATTGAAAATTGGCTAGAACAGACTCAAGACATTGATCTTACTCTATCCCTATTTTTGTGACTTTCCTTCGAAGGGCGTGGCTATTACGGTGCCGCAGAGTCTGATTATTCTCCGTGGCAACAAAAGTTCCTGCAAAATGATTCAGATGATCCATCTTCTCGAAATTTTTCACATTTGAGGATATTCAGGCCCTGAAGACGGCTGCCAACTTATTTTTGATCGCAGTGGTAGCGCCACCAACTGGTTAAAACAAATACAAATTATTTTCGTTGATTTTTTTCTCCGGGCAGGTTAACAAAATCTACCTTACATTTGCTCGGATGAGTGTTTAGGCCTTGAGGATGTCACAATACGAAAGTCTTTCGCCTTCTTCAGAGTGTCACATGATGGTGTCTTGTGGCCCGTCTTTATCAGCTGATGTTCCATGAGGGCGTGACTTACCTGTCACAAGAATGAAGGCAAGTCACGCCCCCCGCTGTCCGTTCACTCCGCCAAAATGCTGCTCCAGGTGGTAGAGAGGATGAAGGCTCCCTTGTCTCTGTTCATGGTTTTTATGCCTCGCTTGCAGATCTCAATGGCCTCTCTGATCCAGCGCTGTTGTTTGTTCTCTTCTGTGCGGATGACCCTGCCCTTCTCCCGGTCCATGATGTGGTTTTCCCTTTTGCAGTGGTCAGTGATTGCTGATTTGTAATGTTCATGTTGTGCTTGTTCTTTTACTGCTCTGATTTTTTCATTTTTTTGACAGGTAAGTCACACCCTCATGGAACATCAGCTGATAAAGACGGGTCTCAAGACACCATCATGCGACACTCTGAAGAAGGCGAAAGACTCGCCGAAACATGTCAGGTAAAAAATTAACCTTAAACATAATTGTCTGCTTTTAATGAATCAGTCAAATATCAATAATAAGAAGACAAAATGAACCTAATACAAATAAATGAATGCTTAATAACTCCCCTGCACATGCTCCTAAAAATCCAAACCTTCACCTGTAAATAAAACGTCCCGACCTGAAGACATCTTAATGTTATTATTTTGTTATACACACAGTGCCGCCAAGTGGAATCAAAAATTTTTTTTTATTTTAATTTTCACGTACTGCACGGTGCCCTTTTGACGAATCCGACTGAAAATTAGTCAGAAAAGACTCAAGACAATGATCTTACTCTCTGCCGAATTTTGTGACGTTTTGGCAAAAGGCGTGGCTATTAAGGTGCTGAAAAGTCCGATTGTACTCTGTGGCAACAAAAGCTCCGGCAACATGACTCAGATGATCCTATCTTCTCGAAGTTGTACACATTTGAGGATATTTCAGCCCTGAAGACATCTACCAACTTATTTTACATTGTAGTAGTAGCGCCACCAACTGGTAAAAGCTAATACAAGTTATTTTCTTGGATGTTTTTCTCCGTGCAACTCAACAAGGTCGCCCTCATATATGCTCGGATGACTGTTTCGGCCATGAGGATGTCACAATACGAAATTCCTGATTTTTCGTGAAAAGTTGTGGGAGTGGCATTGCACTGTTCGGCAATAAAACAAAGCTGATTATGAGGTTCTAAATATGAACGACAACTCGTAAAACTTTACACACACATCAGGCCGAGCAAATTTATCAATATTTTATACGTTAGTTGTGCAGCTTTTTTGAAATGGCTCGCCATGGCCCTCGAGAAATGTTAAAAAAAAGCAGCTCTGGTTGAGTGTTTCACCTCGCTTTTTGTAAATTTTATGGAGTACAGTGAACCCTCGGTTATCGCGGTTAATGGGGACCGAGACCATCCGCGAAAACTGAAAATCCGCGAAGTAGCGGCGCACCTTCAAAAATGCTTAAAAAAAATATACAATATATATAATAAATATATAAATATATATATATATATATATATATATATACGGGGAGAGAGAGAGTGAAATTCATGTTATAACAAAAAAACCAAATTATTATTAAAACGTATTGTTTTTTTATTCCCCAGCCATTCTTTTTGTATTTATTTAATTACTCCGACTTTTACCTGCTGGTACGCCGTCCGGTGTGCCCTGTGAAATGAAAGGTGGCATTCTTTATTTATTTATTCATTTATTCATTCATAACTGACAGCCTCGCGCTCCGCTCGTGCCCGGGCAGAAGAGGTGCTCCAATTTGGCTTAACTGTGACACACGCCCGTCCTCCTCCCCCGGAGCTTCCATTCGGTTAAACTTAGGGGCCGCTTGGCACCGCCCGTGCCCGGGGAAGGTGCTCCTCTTCGGCTTACTGTGACGCGAGCATGCCCTCCTCCTCCGGAGCTTCCATTCGGTTAAACTTAGGGGCCGCTTGGAACCGCCCGTGCCCGGGGAAGGTGCTCCTCTTCGGCTTACTGTGACGCGAGCATGCCCTCCTCCTCCGGAGCTTCCATTCGGTTAAACGTAGGGGCCGCTTGGCACCGCCCGTGCCCGGGGAAGGTGCTCCTCTACGGCTTAACTGCCACGCACGCTGGCCGGAGCTCTGGTACGGTCCGAACCGCGCGAAACGTCGCCACCGATCGTGTCCGGGGGAACGTGCTCTTCTTCGTCCACTCTCCTCTTCGCCCACGCTCTTCTTCGGCGCACGCCGGCCGTCTAACCGCTCCAGCGCCCCGTCGTGCCGCTCGGCGAAACTACAATGCCCCCGAATATTTTTTAGACCCGCGAAGCACTGAACCCGCGAAAGGTGAACCGCGAAGTAGCGAGGGTTCACTGTATGTATAAGACCAAGACCTACAAAAAAGTCTCTTGGAGCAATGAGCTAGGTTTTACAGGAAGTCGGCCATTTTGAATTTACTTAAAAGGGGGCGGGTCACCACAATGGACTTTGTGTAGAAATTATTATTGGGGCCCGAGCCGCGACCGCGGCGAGGTCCCTATTGTTTTTGTAGAAGATATTATTACTTTTATTATTATTATTATTATTATTATTAGGGCCTGAGCAGCGACCGCTGCGAAGTACCTATTGTTTTTGTAGAAATTATTATTATTATTATTTTTCCGATTGTTCGATCGCATTTTTGACCCCCGAAACATGCACAAAAACTCACCAAACTTGGCAGTCTCATCGGGCATGGCGAAAAATTTGATATTTTAACGTCTAATATGAACAGGAAGTGAGTTATGAATTTTTGAAAGTCCGACTTTTGCCCTTTTTTGCATGTTTACAGGGGTCATTCTTTTGCACCCTGATCCTAAAGGCTTCATCTGATTGCCTTAAAATTCTGTCTGTAGCATCTGAAGACCTGGCACAAACACTGGGGCTAAAATTTTTTGTTTCCAAAATACTATATGACGGGGGCGGGGCATCAAAGTTTTCACTTAAGATATCCTTCGCCGCAATGGACAAAATGCTTAATAACTCTCCTGCACATGCTGCTAAAAATCCAAAACTTCACATGTACATAAAGAGTCTGTACCTGAAGACATCTATATGTTTATATTCAGTTATACACCTTGCGCCAATCAATATCATTTTTTACATTTTGACGTACTGCACGGTGCCCTTTTAACGAATCTGATTGAAAATTGGCTAGAACAGACTCAAGACATTGATCTTACTCTATCCCTATTTTTGTGACTTTCCTTCGAAGGGCGTGGCTATTACGGTGCCGCAGAGTCTGATTATTCTCCGTGGCAACAAAAGTTCCTGCAAAATGATTCAGATGATCCATCTTCTCGAAATTTTTCACATTTGAGGATATTCAGGCCCTGAAGACGGCTGCCAACTTATTTTTGATCGCAGTGGTAGCGCCACCAACTGGTTAAAACAAATACAAATTATTTTCGTTGATTTTTTTCTCCGGGCAGGTTAACAAAATCTACCTTACATTTGCTCGGATGAGTGTTTAGGCCTTGAGGATGTCACAATACGAAAGTCTTTCGCCTTCTTCAGAGTGTCACATGATGGTGTCTTGTGGCCCGTCTTTATCAGCTGATGTTCCATGAGGGCGTGACTTACCTGTCACAAGAATGAAGGCAAGTCACGCCCCCCGCTGTCCGTTCACTCCGCCAAGATGCTGGTCCAGGTGGTAGAGAGGATGAAGGCTCCCTTGTCTCTGTTCATGGTTTTTATGCCTCGCTTGCAGATCTCAATGGCCTCTCTGATCCAGCGCTGTTGTTTGTTCTCTTCTGTGCGGATGACCCTGCCCTTCTCCCGGTCCATGATGTGGTTTTCCCTTTTGCAGTGGTCAGTGATTGCTGATTTGTAATGTTCATGTTGTGCTTGTTCTTTTACTGCTCTGATTTTTTTCATTTTTTTGACAGGTAAGTCACACCCTCATGGAACATCAGCTCAAGACACCATCATGCGACACTCTGAAGAAGGCGAAAGACTCGCCGAAACATGTCAGGTAAAAAATTAACCTTAAACATAATTGTCTGCTTTTAATGAATCAGTCAAATATCAATAATAAGAAGACAAAATGAACCTAATACAAATAAATGAATGCTTAATAACTCCCCTGCACATGCTCCTAAAAATCCAAACCTTCACCTGTAAATAAAACGTCCCGACCTGAAGACATCTTAATGTTATTATTTTGTTATACACACAGTGCCGCCAAGTGGAATCAAAAATTTTTTTTTATTTTAATTTTCACGTACTGCACGGTGCCCTTTTGACGAATCCGACTGAAAATTAGTCAGAAAAGACTCAAGACAATGATCTTACTCTCTGCCGAATTTTGTGACGTTTTGGCAAAAGGCGTGGCTATTAAGGTGCTGAAAAGTCCGATTGTACTCTGTGGCAACAAAAGCTCCGGCAACATGACTCAGATGATCCTATCTTCTCGAAGTTGTACACATTTGAGGATATTTCAGCCCTGAAGACATCTACCAACTTATTTTACATTGTAGTAGTAGCGCCACCAACTGGTAAAAGCTAATACAAGTTATTTTCTTGGATGTTTTTCTCCGTGCAACTCAACAAGGTCGCCCTCATATATGCTCGGATGACTGTTTCGGCCATGAGGATGTCACAATACGAAATTCCTGATTTTTCGTGAAAAGTTGTGGGAGTGGCATTGCACTGTTCGGCAATAAAACAAAGCTGATTATGAGGTTCTAAATATGAACGACAACTCGTAAAACTTTACACACACATCAGGCCGAGCAAATTTATCAATATTTTATACGTTAGTTGTGCAGCTTTTTTGAAATGGCTCGCCATGGCCCTCGAGAAATGTTAAAAAAAAGCAGCTCTGGTTGAGTGTTTCACCTCGCTTTTTGTAAATTTTATGGAGTACAGTGAACCCTCGGTTATCGCGGTTAATGGGGACCGAGACCATCCGCGAAAACTGAAAATCCGCGAAGTAGCGGCGCACCTTCAAAAATGCTTAAAAAAAATATACAATATATATAATAAATATATAAATATATATATATATATATATATATATATACGGGGAGAGAGAGAGTGAAATTCATGTTATAACAAAAAAACCAAATTATTATTAAAACGTATTGTTTTTTTATTCCCCAGCCATTCTTTTTGTATTTATTTAATTACTCCGACTTTTACCTGCTGGTACGCCGTCCGGTGTGCCCTGTGAAATGAAAGGTGGCATTCTTTATTTATTTATTCATTTATTCATTCATAACTGACAGCCTCGCGCTCCGCTCGTGCCCGGGCAGAAGAGGTGCTCCAATTTGGCTTAACTGTGACACACGCCCGTCCTCCTCCCCCGGAGCTTCCATTCGGTTAAACTTAGGGGCCGCTTGGCACCGCCCGTGCCCGGGGAAGGTGCTCCTCTTCGGCTTACTGTGACGCGAGCATGCCCTCCTCCTCCGGAGCTTCCATTCGGTTAAACTTAGGGGCCGCTTGGAACCGCCCGTGCCCGGGGAAGGTGCTCCTCTTCGGCTTACTGTGACGCGAGCATGCCCTCCTCCTCCGGAGCTTCCATTCGGTTAAACGTAGGGGCCGCTTGGCACCGCCCGTGCCCGGGGAAGGTGCTCCTCTACGGCTTAACTGCCACGCACGCTGGCCGGAGCTCTGGTACGGTCCGAACCGCGCGAAACGTCGCCACCGATCGTGTCCGGTGGAACGTGCTCTTCTTCGTCCACTCTCCTCTTCGCCCACGCTCTTCTTCGGCGCACGCCGGCCGTCTAACCGCTCCAGCGCCCCGTCGTGCCGCTCGGCGAAACTACAATGCCCCCGAATATTTTTTAGACCCGCGAAGCACTGAACCCGCGAAAGGTGAACCGCGAAGTAGCGAGGGTTCACTGTATGTATAAGACCAAGACCTACAAAAAAGTCTCTTGGAGCAATGAGCTAGGTTTTACAGGAAGTCGGCCATTTTGAATTTACTTAAAAGGGGGCGGGTCACCACAATGGACTTTGTGTAGAAATTATTATTGGGGCCCGAGCCGCGACCGCGGCGAGGTCCCTATTGTTTTTGTAGAAGATATTATTACTTTTATTATTATTATTATTATTATTATTAGGGCCTGAGCAGCGACCGCTGCGAAGTACCTATTGTTTTTGTAGAAATTATTATTATTATTATTTTTCCGATTGTTCGATCGCATTTTTGACCCCCGAAACATGCACAAAAACTCACCAAACTTGGCAGTCTCATCGGGCATGGCGAAAAATTTGATATTTTAACGTCTAATATGAACAGGAAGTGAGTTATGAATTTTTGAAAGTCCGACTTTTGCCCTTTTTTGCATGTTTACAGGGGTCATTCTTTTGCACCCTGATCCTAAAGGCTTCATCTGATTGCCTTAAAATTCTGTCTGTAGCATCTGAAGACCTGGCACAAACACTGGGGCTAAAATTTTTTGTTTCCAAAATACTATATGACGGGGGCGGGGCATCAAAGTTTTCACTTAAGATATCCTTCGCCGCAATGGACAAAATGCTTAATAACTCTCCTGCACATGCTGCTAAAAATCCAAAACTTCACATGTACATAAAGAGTCTGTACCTGAAGACATCTATATGTTTATATTCAGTTATACACCTTGCGCCAATCAATATCATTTTTTACATTTTGACGTACTGCACGGTGCCCTTTTAACGAATCTGATTGAAAATTGGCTAGAACAGACTCAAGACATTGATCTTACTCTATCCCTATTTTTGTGACTTTCCTTCGAAGGGCGTGGCTATTACGGTGCCGCAGAGTCTGATTATTCTCCGTGGCAACAAAAGTTCCTGCAAAATGATTCAGATGATCCATCTTCTCGAAATTTTTCACATTTGAGGATATTCAGGCCCTGAAGACGGCTGCCAACTTATTTTTGATCGCAGTGGTAGCGCCACCAACTGGTTAAAACAAATACAAATTATTTTCGTTGATTTTTTTCTCCGGGCAGGTTAACAAAATCTACCTTACATTTGCTCGGATGAGTGTTTAGGCCTTGAGGATGTCACAATACGAAAGTCTTTCGCCTTCTTCAGAGTGTCACATGATGGTGTCTTGTGGCCCGTCTTTATCAGCTGATGTTCCATGAGGGCGTGACTTACCTGTCACAAGAATGAAGGCAAGTCACGCCCCCCGCTGTCCGTTCACTCCGCCAAGATGCTGGTCCAGGTGGTAGAGAGGATGAAGGCTCCCTTGTCTCTGTTCATGGTTTTTATGCCTCGCTTGCAGATCTCAATGGCCTCTCTGATCCAGCGCTGTTGTTTGTTCTCTTCTGTGCGGATGACCCTGCCCTTCTCCCGGTCCATGATGTGGTTTTCCCTTTTGCAGTGGTCAGTGATTGCTGATTTGTAATGTTCATGTTGTGCTTGTTCTTTTACTGCTCTGATTTTTTTCATTTTTTTGACAGGTAAGTCACACCCTCATGGAACATCAGCTGATAAAGACGGGTCTCAAGACACCATCATGCGACACTCTGAAGAAGGCGAAAGACTCGCCGAAACATGTCAGGTAAAAAATTAACCTTAAACATAATTGTCTGCTTTTAATGAATCAGTCAAATATCAATAATAAGAAGACAAAATGAACCTAATACAAATAAATGAATGCTTAATAACTCCCCTGCACATGCTCCTAAAAATCCAAACCTTCACCTGTAAATAAAACGTCCCGACCTGAAGACATCTTAATGTTATTATTTTGTTATACACACAGTGCCGCCAAGTGGAATCAAAAATTTTTTTTTATTTTAATTTTCACGTACTGCACGGTGCCCTTTTGACGAATCCGACTGAAAATTAGTCAGAAAAGACTCAAGACAATGATCTTACTCTCTGCCGAATTTTGTGACGTTTTGGCAAAAGGCGTGGCTATTAAGGTGCTGAAAAGTCCGATTGTACTCTGTGGCAACAAAAGCTCCGGCAACATGACTCAGATGATCCTATCTTCTCGAAGTTGTACACATTTGAGGATATTTCAGCCCTGAAGACATCTACCAACTTATTTTACATTGTAGTAGTAGCGCCACCAACTGGTAAAAGCTAATACAAGTTATTTTCTTGGATGTTTTTCTCCGTGCAACTCAACAAGGTCGCCCTCATATATGCTCGGATGACTGTTTCGGCCATGAGGATGTCACAATACGAAATTCCTGATTTTTCGTGAAAAGTTGTGGGAGTGGCATTGCACTGTTCGGCAATAAAACAAAGCTGATTATGAGGTTCTAAATATGAACGACAACTCGTAAAACTTTACACACACATCAGGCCGAGCAAATTTATCAATATTTTATACGTTAGTTGTGCAGCTTTTTTGAAATGGCTCGCCATGGCCCTCGAGAAATGTTAAAAAAAAGCAGCTCTGGTTGAGTGTTTCACCTCGCTTTTTGTAAATTTTATGGAGTACAGTGAACCCTCGGTTATCGCGGTTAATGGGGACCGAGACCATCCGCGAAAACTGAAAATCCGCGAAGTAGCGGCGCACCTTCAAAAATGCTTAAAAAAAATATACAATATATATAATAAATATATAAATATATATATATATATATATATATATATACGGGGAGAGAGAGAGTGAAATTCATGTTATAACAAAAAAACCAAATTATTATTAAAACGTATTGTTTTTTTATTCCCCAGCCATTCTTTTTGTATTTATTTAATTACTCCGACTTTTACCTGCTGGTACGCCGTCCGGTGTGCCCTGTGAAATGAAAGGTGGCATTCTTTATTTATTTATTCATTTATTCATTCATAACTGACAGCCTCGCGCTCCGCTCGTGCCCGGGCAGAAGAGGTGCTCCAATTTGGCTTAACTGTGACACACGCCCGTCCTCCTCCCCCGGAGCTTCCATTCGGTTAAACTTAGGGGCCGCTTGGCACCGCCCGTGCCCGGGGAAGGTGCTCCTCTTCGGCTTACTGTGACGCGAGCATGCCCTCCTCCTCCGGAGCTTCCATTCGGTTAAACTTAGGGGCCGCTTGGAACCGCCCGTGCCCGGGGAAGGTGCTCCTCTTCGGCTTACTGTGACGCGAGCATGCCCTCCTCCTCCGGAGCTTCCATTCGGTTAAACGTAGGGGCCGCTTGGCACCGCCCGTGCCCGGGGAAGGTGCTCCTCTACGGCTTAACTGCCACGCACGCTGGCCGGAGCTCTGGTACGGTCCGAACCGCGCGAAACGTCGCCACCGATCGTGTCCGGGGGAACGTGCTCTTCTTCGTCCACTCTCCTCTTCGCCCACGCTCTTCTTCGGCGCACGCCGGCCGTCTAACCGCTCCAGCGCCCCGTCGTGCCGCTCGGCGAAACTACAATGCCCCCGAATATTTTTTAGACCCGCGAAGCACTGAACCCGCGAAAGGTGAACCGCGAAGTAGCGAGGGTTCACTGTATGTATAAGACCAAGACCTACAAAAAAGTCTCTTGGAGCAATGAGCTAGGTTTTACAGGAAGTCGGCCATTTTGAATTTACTTAAAAGGGGGCGGGTCACCACAATGGACTTTGTGTAGAAATTATTATTGGGGCCCGAGCCGCGACCGCGGCGAGGTCCCTATTGTTTTTGTAGAAGATATTATTACTTTTATTATTATTATTATTATTATTATTAGGGCCTGAGCAGCGACCGCTGCGAAGTACCTATTGTTTTTGTAGAAATTATTATTATTATTATTTTTCCGATTGTTCGATCGCATTTTTGACCCCCGAAACATGCACAAAAACTCACCAAACTTGGTAGTCTCATCGGGCATGGCGAAAAATTTGATATTTTAACGTCTAATATGAACAGGAAGTGAGTTATGAATTTTTGAAAGTCCGACTTTTGCCCTTTTTTGCATGTTTACAGGGGTCATTCTTTTGCACCCTGATCCTAAAGGCTTCATCTGATTGCCTTAAAATTCTGTCTGTAGCATCTGAAGACCTGGCACAAACACTGGGGCTAAAATTTTTTGTTTCCAAAATACTATATGACGGGGGCGGGGCATCAAAGTTTTCACTTAAGATATCCTTCGCCGCAATGGACAAAATGCTTAATAACTCTCCTGCACATGCTGCTAAAAATCCAAAACTTCACATGTACATAAAGAGTCTGTACCTGAAGACATCTATATGTTTATATTCAGTTATACACCTTGCGCCAATCAATATCATTTTTTACATTTTGACGTACTGCACGGTGCCCTTTTAACGAATCTGATTGAAAATTGGCTAGAACAGACTCAAGACATTGATCTTACTCTATCCCTATTTTTGTGACTTTCCTTCGAAGGGCGTGGCTATTACGGTGCCGCAGAGTCTGATTATTCTCCGTGGCAACAAAAGTTCCTGCAAAATGATTCAGATGATCCATCTTCTCGAAATTTTTCACATTTGAGGATATTCAGGCCCTGAAGACGGCTGCCAACTTATTTTTGATCGCAGTGGTAGCGCCACCAACTGGTTAAAACAAATACAAATTATTTTCGTTGATTTTTTTCTCCGGGCAGGTTAACAAAATCTACCTTACATTTGCTCGGATGAGTGTTTAGGCCTTGAGGATGTCACAATACGAAAGTCTTTCGCCTTCTTCAGAGTGTCACATGATGGTGTCTTGTGGCCCGTCTTTATCAGCTGATGTTCCATGAGGGCGTGACTTACCTGTCACAAGAATGAAGGCAAGTCACGCCCCCCGCTGTCCGTTCACTCCGCCAAAATGCTGCTCCAGGTGGTAGAGAGGATGAAGGCTCCCTTGTCTCTGTTCATGGTTTTTATGCCTCGCTTGCAGATCTCAATGGCCTCTCTGATCCAGCGCTGTTGTTTGTTCTCTTCTGTGCGGATGACCCTGCCCTTCTCCCGGTCCATGATGTGGTTTTCCCTTTTGCAGTGGTCAGTGATTGCTGATTTGTAATGTTCATGTTGTGCTTGTTCTTTTACTGCTCTGATTTTTTCATTTTTTTGACAGGTAAGTCACACCCTCATGGAACATCAGCTGATAAAGACGGGTCTCAAGACACCATCATGCGACACTCTGAAGAAGGCGAAAGACTCGCCGAAACATGTCAGGTAAAAAATTAACCTTAAACATAATTGTCTGCTTTTAATGAATCAGTCAAATATCAATAATAAGAAGACAAAATGAACCTAATACAAATAAATGAATGCTTAATAACTCCCCTGCACATGCTCCTAAAAATCCAAACCTTCACCTGTAAATAAAACGTCCCGACCTGAAGACATCTTAATGTTATTATTTTGTTATACACACAGTGCCGCCAAGTGGAATCAAAAATTTTTTTTTATTTTAATTTTCACGTACTGCACGGTGCCCTTTTGACGAATCCGACTGAAAATTAGTCAGAAAAGACTCAAGACAATGATCTTACTCTCTGCCGAATTTTGTGACGTTTTGGCAAAAGGCGTGGCTATTAAGGTGCTGAAAAGTCCGATTGTACTCTGTGGCAACAAAAGCTCCGGCAACATGACTCAGATGATCCTATCTTCTCGAAGTTGTACACATTTGAGGATATTTCAGCCCTGAAGACATCTACCAACTTATTTTACATTGTAGTAGTAGCGCCACCAACTGGTAAAAGCTAATACAAGTTATTTTCTTGGATGTTTTTCTCCGTGCAACTCAACAAGGTCGCCCTCATATATGCTCGGATGACTGTTTCGGCCATGAGGATGTCACAATACGAAATTTGTGATTTTTCGTGAAAAGTTGTGGGAGTGGCATTGCACTGTTCGGCAATAAAACAAAGCTGAATATGAGGTTCTAAATATGAACGACAACTCGTAAAACTTTACACACACATCAGGCCGAGCAAATTTATCAATATTTTATACGTTAGTTGTGCAGCTTTTTTGAAATGGCTCGCCATGGCCCTCGAGAAATGTTAAAAAAAAGCAGCTCTGGTTGAGTGTTTCACCTCGCTTTTTGTAAATTTTATGGAGTACAGTGAACCCTCGGTTATCGCGGTTAATGGGGACCGAGACCACCCGCGAAAACTGAAAATCCGCGAAGTAGCGGCGCACCTTCAAAAATGCTTAAAAAAAATATACAATATATACAATAAATATATAATATATATATATATATATATATATATATATATATATATATATATATATATATATATATATATATATACGGGGAGAGAGAGAGTGAAATTCATGTTATAACAAAAAAAACTAATTATTATTAAAACGTATTATTTTTTTATTCCCCAGCCATTCTTTTTGTATTTATTTAATTACTCCGACTTTTACCTGCTGGTACGCCGTCCGGTGTGCCCTGTGAAATGAAAGGTGGCATTCTTTATTTATTTATTCATTTATTCATTCATAACTGACAGCCTCGCGCTCCGCTCGTGCCCGGGCAGAAGAGGTGCTCCAATTTGGCTTAACTGTGACACACGCCCGTCCTCCTCCCCCGGAAATTCCATTCGGTTAAACTTAGGGGCCGCTTGGCACCGCCCGTGCCCGGGGAAGGTGCTCCTCTTCGGCTTACTGTGACGCGAGCATGCCCTCCTCCTCCGGAGCTTCCATTCGGTTAAACTTAGGGGCCGCTTGGAACCGCCCGTGCCCGGGGACGGTGCTCCTCTTCGGCTTACTGTGACGCGAGCATGCCCTCCTCCTCCGGAGCTTCCATTCGGTTAAACTTAGGGGCCGCTTGGCACCGCCCGTGCCCGGGGAAGGTGCTCCTCTACGGCTTAACTGCCACGCATGCTGGCCGGAGCTCTGGTACGGTCCGAACCGCGCGAAACGTCGCCACCGATCGTGTCCGGGGGAACGTGCTCTTCTTCGTCCACTCTCCTCTTCGCCCACGCTCTTCTTCGGCGCACGCCGGCCGTCTAACCGCTCCAGCGCCCCGTCGTGCCGCTCGGCGAAACTACAATGCCCCCGAATATTTTTTAGACCCGCGAAGCACTGAACCCGCGAAAGGTGAACCGCGAAGTAGCGAGGGTTCACTGTATGTATAAGACCAAGACCTACAAAAAAGTCTCTTGGAGCAATGAGCTAGGTTTTACAGGAAGTCGGCCATTTTGAATTTACTTAAAAGGGGGCGGGTCACCACAATGGACTTTGTGTAGAAATTATTATTGGGGCCCGAGCAGCGACCGCGGCGAGGTCCCTATTGTTTTTGTAG
Organism: Idiotropiscis lumnitzeri; assembly: GCF_059441095.1. Taxonomy (NCBI): domain Eukaryota; kingdom Metazoa; phylum Chordata; class Actinopteri; order Syngnathiformes; family Syngnathidae; genus Idiotropiscis; species Idiotropiscis lumnitzeri. Next base: position 131,550 of record NW_028283681.1, read on the forward strand.
AAAATATTATTACTTTTATTATTATTATTATTATTATTATTAGGGCCTGAGCAGCGACCGCTGCGAAGTCCCTATTGTTTTTGTAGAAATTATTATTATTATTATTTTTCCGATTGTTCGATCGCATTTTTGACCCCCGAAACATGCACAAAAACTCACCAAACTTGGCAGTCTCATCGGGCATGGCGAAAAATTTGATATTTTAACGTCTAATATGAACAGGAAGTGAGTTATGAATTTTTGAAAGTCCGACTTTTGCCCTTTTTTGCATGTTTACAGGGGTCATTCTTTTGCACCCTGATCCTAAAGGCTTCATCTGATTGCCTTAAAATTCTGTCTGTAGCATCTGAAGACCTGGCACAAACACTGGGGCTAAAATTTTTTGTTTCCAAAATACTATATGACGGGGGCGGGGCATCAAAGTTTTCACTTAAGATATCCTTCGCCGCAATGGACAAAATGCTTAATAACTCTCCTGCACATGCTGCTAAAAATCCAAAACTTCACATGTACATAAAGAGTCTGTACCTGAAGACATCTATATGTTTATATTCAGTTATACACCTTGCGCCAATCAATATCATTTTTTACATTTTGACGTACTGCACGGTGCCCTTTTAACGAATCTGATTGAAAATTGGCTAGAACAGACTCAAGACATTGATCTTACTCTATCCCTATTTTTGTGACTTTCCTTCGAAGGGCGTGGCTATTACGGTGCCGCAGAGTCTGATTATTCTCCGTGGCAACAAAAGTTCCTGCAAAATGATTCAGATGATCCATCTTCTCGAAATTTTTCACATTTGAGGATATTCAGGCCCTGAAGACGGCTGCCAACTTATTTTTGATCGCAGTGGTAGCGCCACCAACTGGTTAAAACAAATACAAATTATTTTCGTTGATTTTTTTCTCCGGGCAGGTTAACAAAATCTACCTTACATTTGCTCGGATGAGTGTTTAGGCCTTGAGGATGTCACAATACGAAAGTCTTTCGCCTTCTTCAGAGTGTCACATGATGGTGTCTTGTGGCCCGTCTTTATCAGCTGATGTTCCATGAGGGCGTGACTTACCTGTCACAAGAATCAAGGCAAGTCACGCCCCCCGCTGTCCGTTCACTCCGCCAAAATGCTGCTCCAGGTGGTAGAGAGGATGAAGGCTCCCTTGTCTCTGTTCATGGTTTTTATGCCTCGCTTGCAGATCTCAATGGCCTCTCTGATCCAGCGCTGTTGTTTGTTCTCTTCTGTGCGGATGACCCTGCCCTTCTCCCGGTCCATGATGTGGTTTTCCCTTTTGCAGTGGTCAGTGATTGCTGATTTGTAATGTTCATGTTGTGCTTGTTCTTTTACTGCTCTGATTTTTTCATTTTTTTGACAGGTAAGTCACACCCTCATGGAACATCAGCTGATAAAGACGGGTCTCAAGACACCATCATGCGACACTCTGAAGAAGGCGAAAGACTCGCCGAAACATGTCAGGTAAAAAATTAACCTTAAACATAATTGTCTGCTTTTAATGAATCAGTCAAATATCAATAATAAGAAGACAAAATGAACCTAATACAAATAAATGAATGCTTAATAACTCCCCTGCACATGCTCCTAAAAATCCAAACCTTCACCTGTAAATAAAACGTCCCGACCTGAAGACATCTTAATGTTATTATTTTGTTATACACACAGTGCCGCCAAGTGGAATCAAAAATTTTTTTTTATTTTAATTTTCACGTACTGCACGGTGCCCTTTTGACGAATCCGACTGAAAATTAGTCAGAAAAGACTCAAGACAATGATCTTACTCTCTGCCGAATTTTGTGACGTTTTGGCAAAAGGCGTGGCTATTAAGGTGCTGAAAAGTCCGATTGTACTCTGTGGCAACAAAAGCTCCGGCAACATGACTCAGATGATCCTATCTTCTCGAAGTTGTACACATTTGAGGATATTTCAGCCCTGAAGACATCTACCAACTTATTTTACATTGTAGTAGTAGCGCCACCAACTGGTAAAAGCTAATACAAGTTATTTTCTTGGATGTTTTTCTCCGTGCAACTCAACAAGGTCGCCCTCATATATGCTCGGATGACTGTTTCGGCCATGAGGATGTCACAATACGAAATTCCTGATTTTTCGTGAAAAGTTGTGGGAGTGGCATTGCACTGTTCGGCAATAAAACAAAGCTGATTATGAGGTTCTAAATATGAACGACAACTCGTAAAACTTTACACACACATCAGGCCGAGCAAATTTATCAATATTTTATACGTTAGTTGTGCAGCTTTTTTGAAATGGCTCGCCATGGCCCTCGAGAAATGTTAAAAAAAAGCAGCTCTGGTTGAGTGTTTCACCTCGCTTTTTGTAAATTTTATGGAGTACAGTGAACCCTCGGTTATCGCGGTTAATGGGGACCGAGACCATCCGCGAAAACTGAAAATCCGCGAAGTAGCGGCGCACCTTCAAAAATGCTTAAAAAAAATATACAATATATATAATAAATATATAAATATATATATATATATATATATATATATACGGGGAGAGAGAGAGTGAAATTCATGTTATAACAAAAAAACCAAATTATTATTAAAACGTATTGTTTTTTTATTCCCCAGCCATTCTTTTTGTATTTATTTAATTACTCCGACTTTTACCTGCTGGTACGCCGTCCGGTGTGCCCTGTGAAATGAAAGGTGGCATTCTTTATTTATTTATTCATTTATTCATTCATAACTGACAGCCTCGCGCTCCGCTCGTGCCCGGGCAGAAGAGGTGCTCCAATTTGGCTTAACTGTGACACACGCCCGTCCTCCTCCCCCGGAGCTTCCATTCGGTTAAACTTAGGGGCCGCTTGGCACCGCCCGTGCCCGGGGAAGGTGCTCCTCTTCGGCTTACTGTGACGCGAGCATGCCCTCCTCCTCCGGAGCTTCCATTCGGTTAAACTTAGGGGCCGCTTGGAACCGCCCGTGCCCGGGGAAGGTGCTCCTCTTCGGCTTACTGTGACGCGAGCATGCCCTCCTCCTCCGGAGCTTCCATTCGGTTAAACGTAGGGGCCGCTTGGCACCGCCCGTGCCCGGGGAAGGTGCTCCTCTACGGCTTAACTGCCACGCACGCTGGCCGGAGCTCTGGTACGGTCCGAACCGCGCGAAACGTCGCCACCGATCGTGTCCGGGGGAACGTGCTCTTCTTCGTCCACTCTCCTCTTCGCCCACGCTCTTCTTCGGCGCACGCCGGCCGTCTAACCGCTCCAGCGCCCCGTCGTGCCGCTCGGCGAAACTACAATGCCCCCGAATATTTTTTAGACCCGCGAAGCACTGAACCCGCGAAAGGTGAACCGCGAAGTAGCGAGGGTTCACTGTATGTATAAGACCAAGACCTACAAAAAAGTCTCTTGGAGCAATGAGCTAGGTTTTACAGGAAGTCGGCCATTTTGAATTTACTTAAAAGGGGGCGGGTCACCACAATGGACTTTGTGTAGAAATTATTATTGGGGCCCGAGCCGCGACCGCGGCGAGGTCCCTATTGTTTTTGTAGAAGATATTATTACTTTTATTATTATTATTATTATTATTATTAGGGCCTGAGCAGCGACCGCTGCGAAGTACCTATTGTTTTTGTAGAAATTATTATTATTATTATTTTTCCGATTGTTCGATCGCATTTTTGACCCCCGAAACATGCACAAAAACTCACCAAACTTGGCAGTCTCATCGGGCATGGCGAAAAATTTGATATTTTAACGTTTAATATGAACAGGAAGTGAGTTATGAATTTTTGAAAGTCCGACTTTTGCCCTTTTTTGCATGTTTACAGGGGTCATTCTTTTGCACCCTGATCCTAAAGGCTTCATCTGATTGCCTTAAAATTCTGTCTGTAGCATCTGAAGACCTGGCACAAACACTGGGGCTAAAATTTTTTGTTTCCAAAATACTATATGACGGGGGCGGGGCATCAAAGTTTTCACTTAAGATATCCTTCGCCGCAATGGACAAAATGCTTAATAACTCTCCTGCACATGCTGCTAAAAATCCAAAACTTCACATGTACATAAAGAGTCTGTACCTGAAGACATCTATATGTTTATATTCAGTTATACACCTTGCGCCAATCAATATCATTTTTTACATTTTGACGTACTGCACGGTGCCCTTTTAACGAATCTGATTGAAAATTGGCTAGAACAGACTCAAGACATTGATCTTACTCTATCCCTATTTTTGTGACTTTCCTTCGAAGGGCGTGGCTATTACGGTGCCGCAGAGTCTGATTATTCTCCGTGGCAACAAAAGTTCCTGCAAAATGATTCAGATGATCCATCTTCTCGAAATTTTTCACATTTGAGGATATTCAGGCCCTGAAGACGGCTGCCAACTTATTTTTGATCGCAGTGGTAGCGCCACCAACTGGTTAAAACAAATACAAATTATTTTCGTTGATTTTTTTCTCCGGGCAGGTTAACAAAATCTACCTTACATTTGCTCGGATGAGTGTTTAGGCCTTGAGGATGTCACAATACGAAAGTCTTTCGCCTTCTTCAGAGTGTCACATGATGGTGTCTTGTGGCCCGTCTTTATCAGCTGATGTTCCATGAGGGCGTGACTTACCTGTCACAAGAATGAAGGCAAGTCACGCCCCCCGCTGTCCGTTCACTCCGCCAAGATGCTGGTCCAGGTGGTAGAGAGGATGAAGGCTCCCTTGTCTCTGTTCATGGTTTTTATGCCTCGCTTGCAGATCTCAATGGCCTCTCTGATCCAGCGCTGTTGTTTGTTCTCTTCTGTGCGGATGACCCTGCCCTTCTCCCGGTCCATGATGTGGTTTTCCCTTTTGCAGTGGTCAGTGATTGCTGATTTGTAATGTTCATGTTGTGCTTGTTCTTTTACTGCTCTGATTTTTTTCATTTTTTTGACAGGTAAGTCACACCCTCATGGAACATCAGCTCAAGACACCATCATGCGACACTCTGAAGAAGGCGAAAGACTCGCCGAAACATGTCAGGTAAAAAATTAACCTTAAACATAATTGTCTGCTTTTAATGAATCAGTCAAATATCAATAATAAGAAGACAAAATGAACCTAATACAAATAAATGAATGCTTAATAACTCCCCTGCACATGCTCCTAAAAATCCAAACCTTCACCTGTAAATAAAACGTCCCGACCTGAAGACATCTTAATGTTATTATTTTGTTATACACACAGTGCCGCCAAGTGGAATCAAAAATTTTTTTTTATTTTAATTTTCACGTACTGCACGGTGCCCTTTTGACGAATCCGACTGAAAATTAGTCAGAAAAGACTCAAGACAATGATCTTACTCTCTGCCGAATTTTGTGACGTTTTGGCAAAAGGCGTGGCTATTAAGGTGCTGAAAAGTCCGATTGTACTCTGTGGCAACAAAAGCTCCGGCAACATGACTCAGATGATCCTATCTTCTCGAAGTTGTACACATTTGAGGATATTTCAGCCCTGAAGACATCTACCAACTTATTTTACATTGTAGTAGTAGCGCCACCAACTGGTAAAAGCTAATACAAGTTATTTTCTTGGATGTTTTTCTCCGTGCAACTCAACAAGGTCGCCCTCATATATGCTCGGATGACTGTTTCGGCCATGAGGATGTCACAATACGAAATTCCTGATTTTTCGTGAAAAGTTGTGGGAGTGGCATTGCACTGTTCGGCAATAAAACAAAGCTGATTATGAGGTTCTAAATATGAACGACAACTCGTAAAACTTTACACACACATCAGGCCGAGCAAATTTATCAATATTTTATACGTTAGTTGTGCAGCTTTTTTGAAATGGCTCGCCATGGCCCTCGAGAAATGTTAAAAAAAAGCAGCTCTGGTTGAGTGTTTCACCTCGCTTTTTGTAAATTTTATGGAGTACAGTGAACCCTCGGTTATCGCGGTTAATGGGGACCGAGACCATCCGCGAAAACTGAAAATCCGCGAAGTAGCGGCGCACCTTCAAAAATGCTTAAAAAAAATATACAATATATATAATAAATATATAAATATATATATATATATATATATATATATACGGGGAGAGAGAGAGTGAAATTCATGTTATAACAAAAAAACCAAATTATTATTAAAACGTATTGTTTTTTTATTCCCCAGCCATTCTTTTTGTATTTATTTAATTACTCCGACTTTTACCTGCTGGTACGCCGTCCGGTGTGCCCTGTGAAATGAAAGGTGGCATTCTTTATTTATTTATTCATTTATTCATTCATAACTGACAGCCTCGCGCTCCGCTCGTGCCCGGGCAGAAGAGGTGCTCCAATTTGGCTTAACTGTGACACACGCCCGTCCTCCTCCCCCGGAGCTTCCATTCGGTTAAACTTAGGGGCCGCTTGGCACCGCCCGTGCCCGGGGAAGGTGCTCCTCTTCGGCTTACTGTGACGCGAGCATGCCCTCCTCCTCCGGAGCTTCCATTCGGTTAAACTTAGGGGCCGCTTGGAACCGCCCGTGCCCGGGGAAGGTGCTCCTCTTCGGCTTACTGTGACGCGAGCATGCCCTCCTCCTCCGGAGCTTCCATTCGGTTAAACGTAGGGGCCGCTTGGCACCGCCCGTGCCCGGGGAAGGTGCTCCTCTACGGCTTAACTGCCACGCACGCTGGCCGGAGCTCTGGTACGGTCCGAACCGCGCGAAACGTCGCCACCGATCGTGTCCGGTGGAACGTGCTCTTCTTCGTCCACTCTCCTCTTCGCCCACGCTCTTCTTCGGCGCACGCCGGCCGTCTAACCGCTCCAGCGCCCCGTCGTGCCGCTCGGCGAAACTACAATGCCCCCGAATATTTTTTAGACCCGCGAAGCACTGAACCCGCGAAAGGTGAACCGCGAAGTAGCGAGGGTTCACTGTATGTATAAGACCAAGACCTACAAAAAAGTCTCTTGGAGCAATGAGCTAGGTTTTACAGGAAGTCGGCCATTTTGAATTTACTTAAAAGGGGGCGGGTCACCACAATGGACTTTGTGTAGAAATTATTATTGGGGCCCGAGCCGCGACCGCGGCGAGGTCCCTATTGTTTTTGTAGAAGATATTATTACTTTTATTATTATTATTATTATTATTATTAGGGCCTGAGCAGCGACCGCTGCGAAGTACCTATTGTTTTTGTAGAAATTATTATTATTATTATTTTTCCGATTGTTCGATCGCATTTTTGACCCCCGAAACATGCACAAAAACTCACCAAACTTGGCAGTCTCATCGGGCATGGCGAAAAATTTGATATTTTAACGTCTAATATGAACAGGAAGTGAGTTATGAATTTTTGAAAGTCCGACTTTTGCCCTTTTTTGCATGTTTACAGGGGTCATTCTTTTGCACCCTGATCCTAAAGGCTTCATCTGATTGCCTTAAAATTCTGTCTGTAGCATCTGAAGACCTGGCACAAACACTGGGGCTAAAATTTTTTGTTTCCAAAATACTATATGACGGGGGCGGGGCATCAAAGTTTTCACTTAAGATATCCTTCGCCGCAATGGACAAAATGCTTAATAACTCTCCTGCACATGCTGCTAAAAATCCAAAACTTCACATGTACATAAAGAGTCTGTACCTGAAGACATCTATATGTTTATATTCAGTTATACACCTTGCGCCAATCAATATCATTTTTTACATTTTGACGTACTGCACGGTGCCCTTTTAACGAATCTGATTGAAAATTGGCTAGAACAGACTCAAGACATTGATCTTACTCTATCCCTATTTTTGTGACTTTCCTTCGAAGGGCGTGGCTATTACGGTGCCGCAGAGTCTGATTATTCTCCGTGGCAACAAAAGTTCCTGCAAAATGATTCAGATGATCCATCTTCTCGAAATTTTTCACATTTGAGGATATTCAGGCCCTGAAGACGGCTGCCAACTTATTTTTGATCGCAGTGGTAGCGCCACCAACTGGTTAAAACAAATACAAATTATTTTCGTTGATTTTTTTCTCCGGGCAGGTTAACAAAATCTACCTTACATTTGCTCGGATGAGTGTTTAGGCCTTGAGGATGTCACAATACGAAAGTCTTTCGCCTTCTTCAGAGTGTCACATGATGGTGTCTTGTGGCCCGTCTTTATCAGCTGATGTTCCATGAGGGCGTGACTTACCTGTCACAAGAATGAAGGCAAGTCACGCCCCCCGCTGTCCGTTCACTCCGCCAAGATGCTGGTCCAGGTGGTAGAGAGGATGAAGGCTCCCTTGTCTCTGTTCATGGTTTTTATGCCTCGCTTGCAGATCTCAATGGCCTCTCTGATCCAGCGCTGTTGTTTGTTCTCTTCTGTGCGGATGACCCTGCCCTTCTCCCGGTCCATGATGTGGTTTTCCCTTTTGCAGTGGTCAGTGATTGCTGATTTGTAATGTTCATGTTGTGCTTGTTCTTTTACTGCTCTGATTTTTTTCATTTTTTTGACAGGTAAGTCACACCCTCATGGAACATCAGCTGATAAAGACGGGTCTCAAGACACCATCATGCGACACTCTGAAGAAGGCGAAAGACTCGCCGAAACATGTCAGGTAAAAAATTAACCTTAAACATAATTGTCTGCTTTTAATGAATCAGTCAAATATCAATAATAAGAAGACAAAATGAACCTAATACAAATAAATGAATGCTTAATAACTCCCCTGCACATGCTCCTAAAAATCCAAACCTTCACCTGTAAATAAAACGTCCCGACCTGAAGACATCTTAATGTTATTATTTTGTTATACACACAGTGCCGCCAAGTGGAATCAAAAATTTTTTTTTATTTTAATTTTCACGTACTGCACGGTGCCCTTTTGACGAATCCGACTGAAAATTAGTCAGAAAAGACTCAAGACAATGATCTTACTCTCTGCCGAATTTTGTGACGTTTTGGCAAAAGGCGTGGCTATTAAGGTGCTGAAAAGTCCGATTGTACTCTGTGGCAACAAAAGCTCCGGCAACATGACTCAGATGATCCTATCTTCTCGAAGTTGTACACATTTGAGGATATTTCAGCCCTGAAGACATCTACCAACTTATTTTACATTGTAGTAGTAGCGCCACCAACTGGTAAAAGCTAATACAAGTTATTTTCTTGGATGTTTTTCTCCGTGCAACTCAACAAGGTCGCCCTCATATATGCTCGGATGACTGTTTCGGCCATGAGGATGTCACAATACGAAATTCCTGATTTTTCGTGAAAAGTTGTGGGAGTGGCATTGCACTGTTCGGCAATAAAACAAAGCTGATTATGAGGTTCTAAATATGAACGACAACTCGTAAAACTTTACACACACATCAGGCCGAGCAAATTTATCAATATTTTATACGTTAGTTGTGCAGCTTTTTTGAAATGGCTCGCCATGGCCCTCGAGAAATGTTAAAAAAAAGCAGCTCTGGTTGAGTGTTTCACCTCGCTTTTTGTAAATTTTATGGAGTACAGTGAACCCTCGGTTATCGCGGTTAATGGGGACCGAGACCATCCGCGAAAACTGAAAATCCGCGAAGTAGCGGCGCACCTTCAAAAATGCTTAAAAAAAATATACAATATATATAATAAATATATAAATATATATATATATATATATATATATATACGGGGAGAGAGAGAGTGAAATTCATGTTATAACAAAAAAACCAAATTATTATTAAAACGTATTGTTTTTTTATTCCCCAGCCATTCTTTTTGTATTTATTTAATTACTCCGACTTTTACCTGCTGGTACGCCGTCCGGTGTGCCCTGTGAAATGAAAGGTGGCATTCTTTATTTATTTATTCATTTATTCATTCATAACTGACAGCCTCGCGCTCCGCTCGTGCCCGGGCAGAAGAGGTGCTCCAATTTGGCTTAACTGTGACACACGCCCGTCCTCCTCCCCCGGAGCTTCCATTCGGTTAAACTTAGGGGCCGCTTGGCACCGCCCGTGCCCGGGGAAGGTGCTCCTCTTCGGCTTACTGTGACGCGAGCATGCCCTCCTCCTCCGGAGCTTCCATTCGGTTAAACTTAGGGGCCGCTTGGAACCGCCCGTGCCCGGGGAAGGTGCTCCTCTTCGGCTTACTGTGACGCGAGCATGCCCTCCTCCTCCGGAGCTTCCATTCGGTTAAACGTAGGGGCCGCTTGGCACCGCCCGTGCCCGGGGAAGGTGCTCCTCTACGGCTTAACTGCCACGCACGCTGGCCGGAGCTCTGGTACGGTCCGAACCGCGCGAAACGTCGCCACCGATCGTGTCCGGGGGAACGTGCTCTTCTTCGTCCACTCTCCTCTTCGCCCACGCTCTTCTTCGGCGCACGCCGGCCGTCTAACCGCTCCAGCGCCCCGTCGTGCCGCTCGGCGAAACTACAATGCCCCCGAATATTTTTTAGACCCGCGAAGCACTGAACCCGCGAAAGGTGAACCGCGAAGTAGCGAGGGTTCACTGTATGTATAAGACCAAGACCTACAAAAAAGTCTCTTGGAGCAATGAGCTAGGTTTTACAGGAAGTCGGCCATTTTGAATTTACTTAAAAGGGGGCGGGTCACCACAATGGACTTTGTGTAGAAATTATTATTGGGGCCCGAGCCGCGACCGCGGCGAGGTCCCTATTGTTTTTGTAGAAGATATTATTACTTTTATTATTATTATTATTATTATTATTAGGGCCTGAGCAGCGACCGCTGCGAAGTACCTATTGTTTTTGTAGAAATTATTATTATTATTATTTTTCCGATTGTTCGATCGCATTTTTGACCCCCGAAACATGCACAAAAACTCACCAAACTTGGCAGTCTCATCGGGCATGGCGAAAAATTTGATATTTTAACGTCTAATATGAACAGGAAGTGAGTTATGAATTTTTGAAAGTCCGACTTTTGCCCTTTTTTGCATGTTTACAGGGGTCATTCTTTTGCACCCTGATCCTAAAGGCTTCATCTGATTGCCTTAAAATTCTGTCTGTAGCATCTGAAGACCTGGCACAAACACTGGGGCTAAAATTTTTTGTTTCCAAAATACTATATGACGGGGGCGGGGCATCAAAGTTTTCACTTAAGATATCCTTCGCCGCAATGGACAAAATGCTTAATAACTCTCCTGCACATGCTGCTAAAAATCCAAAACTTCACATGTACATAAAGAGTCTGTACCTGAAGACATCTATATGTTTATATTCAGTTATACACCTTGCGCCAATCAATATCATTTTTTACATTTTGACGTACTGCACGGTGCCCTTTTAACGAATCTGATTGAAAATTGGCTAGAACAGACTCAAGACATTGATCTTACTCTATCCCTATTTTTGTGACTTTCCTTCGAAGGGCGTGGCTATTACGGTGCCGCAGAGTCTGATTATTCTCCGTGGCAACAAAAGTTCCTGCAAAATGATTCAGATGATCCATCTTCTCGAAATTTTTCACATTTGAGGATATTCAGGCCCTGAAGACGGCTGCCAACTTATTTTTGATCGCAGTGGTAGCGCCACCAACTGGTTAAAACAAATACAAATTATTTTCGTTGATTTTTTTCTCCGGGCAGGTTAACAAAATCTACCTTACATTTGCTCGGATGAGTGTTTAGGCCTTGAGGATGTCACAATACGAAAGTCTTTCGCCTTCTTCAGAGTGTCACATGATGGTGTCTTGTGGCCCGTCTTTATCAGCTGATGTTCCATGAGGGCGTGACTTACCTGTCACAAGAATGAAGGCAAGTCACGCCCCCCGCTGTCCGTTCACTCCGCCAAGATGCTGGTCCAGGTGGTAGAGAGGATGAAGGCTCCCTTGTCTCTGTTCATGGTTTTTATGCCTCGCTTGCAGATCTCAATGGCCTCTCTGATCCAGCGCTGTTGTTTGTTCTCTTCTGTGCGGATGACCCTGCCCTTCTCCCGGTCCATGATGTGGTTTTCCCTTTTGCAGTGGTCAGTGATTGCTGATTTGTAATGTTCATGTTGTGCTTGTTCTTTTACTGCTCTGATTTTTTTCATTTTTTTGACAGGTAAGTCACACCCTCATGGAACATCAGCTCAAGACACCATCATGCGACACTCTGAAGAAGGCGAAAGACTCGCCGAAACATGTCAGGTAAAAAATTAACCTTAAACATAATTGTCTGCTTTTAATGAATCAGTCAAATATCAATAATAAGAAGACAAAATGAACCTAATACAAATAAATGAATGCTTAATAACTCCCCTGCACATGCTCCTAAAAATCCAAACCTTCACCTGTAAATAAAACGTCCCGACCTGAAGACATCTTAATGTTATTATTTTGTTATACACACAGTGCCGCCAAGTGGAATCAAAAATTTTTTTTTATTTTAATTTTCACGTACTGCACGGTGCCCTTTTGACGAATCCGACTGAAAATTAGTCAGAAAAGACTCAAGACAATGATCTTACTCTCTGCCGAATTTTGTGACGTTTTGGCAAAAGGCGTGGCTATTAAGGTGCTGAAAAGTCCGATTGTACTCTGTGGCAACAAAAGCTCCGGCAACATGACTCAGATGATCCTATCTTCTCGAAGTTGTACACATTTGAGGATATTTCAGCCCTGAAGACATCTACCAACTTATTTTACATTGTAGTAGTAGCGCCACCAACTGGTAAAAGCTAATACAAGTTATTTTCTTGGATGTTTTTCTCCGTGCAACTCAACAAGGTCGCCCTCATATATGCTCGGATGACTGTTTCGGCCATGAGGATGTCACAATACGAAATTCCTGATTTTTCGTGAAAAGTTGTGGGAGTGGCATTGCACTGTTCGGCAATAAAACAAAGCTGATTATGAGGTTCTAAATATGAACGACAACTCGTAAAACTTTACACACACATCAGGCCGAGCAAATTTATCAATATTTTATACGTTAGTTGTGCAGCTTTTTTGAAATGGCTCGCCATGGCCCTCGAGAAATGTTAAAAAAAAGCAGCTCTGGTTGAGTGTTTCACCTCGCTTTTTGTAAATTTTATGGAGTACAGTGAACCCTCGGTTATCGCGGTTAATGGGGACCGAGACCATCCGCGAAAACTGAAAATCCGCGAAGTAGCGGCGCACCTTCAAAAATGCTTAAAAAAAATATACAATATATATAATAAATATATAAATATATATATATATATATATATATATATACGGGGAGAGAGAGAGTGAAATTCATGTTATAACAAAAAAACCAAATTATTATTAAAACGTATTGTTTTTTTATTCCCCAGCCATTCTTTTTGTATTTATTTAATTACTCCGACTTTTACCTGCTGGTACGCCGTCCGGTGTGCCCTGTGAAATGAAAGGTGGCATTCTTTATTTATTTATTCATTTATTCATTCATAACTGACAGCCTCGCGCTCCGCTCGTGCCCGGGCAGAAGAGGTGCTCCAATTTGGCTTAACTGTGACACACGCCCGTCCTCCTCCCCCGGAGCTTCCATTCGGTTAAACTTAGGGGCCGCTTGGCACCGCCCGTGCCCGGGGAAGGTGCTCCTCTTCGGCTTACTGTGACGCGAGCATGCCCTCCTCCTCCGGAGCTTCCATTCGGTTAAACTTAGGGGCCGCTTGGAACCGCCCGTGCCCGGGGAAGGTGCTCCTCTTCGGCTTACTGTGACGCGAGCATGCCCTCCTCCTCCGGAGCTTCCATTCGGTTAAACGTAGGGGCCGCTTGGCACCGCCCGTGCCCGGGGAAGGTGCTCCTCTACGGCTTAACTGCCACGCACGCTGGCCGGAGCTCTGGTACGGTCCGAACCGCGCGAAACGTCGCCACCGATCGTGTCCGGTGGAACGTGCTCTTCTTCGTCCACTCTCCTCTTCGCCCACGCTCTTCTTCGGCGCACGCCGGCCGTCTAACCGCTCCAGCGCCCCGTCGTGCCGCTCGGCGAAACTACAATGCCCCCGAATATTTTTTAGACCCGCGAAGCACTGAACCCGCGAAAGGTGAACCGCGAAGTAGCGAGGGTTCACTGTATGTATAAGACCAAGACCTACAAAAAAGTCTCTTGGAGCAATGAGCTAGGTTTTACAGGAAGTCGGCCATTTTGAATTTACTTAAAAGGGGGCGGGTCACCACAATGGACTTTGTGTAGAAATTATTATTGGGGCCCGAGCCGCGACCGCGGCGAGGTCCCTATTGTTTTTGTAGAAGATATTATTACTTTTATTATTATTATTATTATTATTATTAGGGCCTGAGCAGCGACCGCTGCGAAGTACCTATTGTTTTTGTAGAAATTATTATTATTATTATTTTTCCGATTGTTCGATCGCATTTTTGACCCCCGAAACATGCACAAAAACTCACCAAACTTGGCAGTCTCATCGGGCATGGCGAAAAATTTGATATTTTAACGTCTAATATGAACAGGAAGTGAGTTATGAATTTTTGAAAGTCCGACTTTTGCCCTTTTTTGCATGTTTACAGGGGTCATTCTTTTGCACCCTGATCCTAAAGGCTTCATCTGATTGCCTTAAAATTCTGTCTGTAGCATCTGAAGACCTGGCACAAACACTGGGGCTAAAATTTTTTGTTTCCAAAATACTATATGACGGGGGCGGGGCATCAAAGTTTTCACTTAAGATATCCTTCGCCGCAATGGACAAAATGCTTAATAACTCTCCTGCACATGCTGCTAAAAATCCAAAACTTCACATGTACATAAAGAGTCTGTACCTGAAGACATCTATATGTTTATATTCAGTTATACACCTTGCGCCAATCAATATCATTTTTTACATTTTGACGTACTGCACGGTGCCCTTTTAACGAATCTGATTGAAAATTGGCTAGAACAGACTCAAGACATTGATCTTACTCTATCCCTATTTTTGTGACTTTCCTTCGAAGGGCGTGGCTATTACGGTGCCGCAGAGTCTGATTATTCTCCGTGGCAACAAAAGTTCCTGCAAAATGATTCAGATGATCCATCTTCTCGAAATTTTTCACATTTGAGGATATTCAGGCCCTGAAGACGGCTGCCAACTTATTTTTGATCGCAGTGGTAGCGCCACCAACTGGTTAAAACAAATACAAATTATTTTCGTTGATTTTTTTCTCCGGGCAGGTTAACAAAATCTACCTTACATTTGCTCGGATGAGTGTTTAGGCCTTGAGGATGTCACAATACGAAAGTCTTTCGCCTTCTTCAGAGTGTCACATGATGGTGTCTTGTGGCCCGTCTTTATCAGCTGATGTTCCATGAGGGCGTGACTTACCTGTCACAAGAATGAAGGCAAGTCACGCCCCCCGCTGTCCGTTCACTCCGCCAAGATGCTGGTCCAGGTGGTAGAGAGGATGAAGGCTCCCTTGTCTCTGTTCATGGTTTTTATGCCTCGCTTGCAGATCTCAATGGCCTCTCTGATCCAGCGCTGTTGTTTGTTCTCTTCTGTGCGGATGACCCTGCCCTTCTCCCGGTCCATGATGTGGTTTTCCCTTTTGCAGTGGTCAGTGATTGCTGATTTGTAATGTTCATGTTGTGCTTGTTCTTTTACTGCTCTGATTTTTTTCATTTTTTTGACAGGTAAGTCACACCCTCATGGAACATCAGCTGATAAAGACGGGTCTCAAGACACCATCATGCGACACTCTGAAGAAGGCGAAAGACTCGCCGAAACATGTCAGGTAAAAAATTAACCTTAAACATAATTGTCTGCTTTTAATGAATCAGTCAAATATCAATAATAAGAAGACAAAATGAACCTAATACAAATAAATGAATGCTTAATAACTCCCCTGCACATGCTCCTAAAAATCCAAACCTTCACCTGTAAATAAAACGTCCCGACCTGAAGACATCTTAATGTTATTATTTTGTTATACACACAGTGCCGCCAAGTGGAATCAAAAATTTTTTTTTATTTTAATTTTCACGTACTGCACGGTGCCCTTTTGACGAATCCGACTGAAAATTAGTCAGAAAAGACTCAAGACAATGATCTTACTCTCTGCCGAATTTTGTGACGTTTTGGCAAAAGGCGTGGCTATTAAGGTGCTGAAAAGTCCGATTGTACTCTGTGGCAACAAAAGCTCCGGCAACATGACTCAGATGATCCTATCTTCTCGAAGTTGTACACATTTGAGGATATTTCAGCCCTGAAGACATCTACCAACTTATTTTACATTGTAGTAGTAGCGCCACCAACTGGTAAAAGCTAATACAAGTTATTTTCTTGGATGTTTTTCTCCGTGCAACTCAACAAGGTCGCCCTCATATATGCTCGGATGACTGTTTCGGCCATGAGGATGTCACAATACGAAATTCCTGATTTTTCGTGAAAAGTTGTGGGAGTGGCATTGCACTGTTCGGCAATAAAACAAAGCTGATTATGAGGTTCTAAATATGAACGACAACTCGTAAAACTTTACACACACATCAGGCCGAGCAAATTTATCAATATTTTATACGTTAGTTGTGCAGCTTTTTTGAAATGGCTCGCCATGGCCCTCGAGAAATGTTAAAAAAAAGCAGCTCTGGTTGAGTGTTTCACCTCGCTTTTTGTAAATTTTATGGAGTACAGTGAACCCTCGGTTATCGCGGTTAATGGGGACCGAGACCATCCGCGAAAACTGAAAATCCGCGAAGTAGCGGCGCACCTTCAAAAATGCTTAAAAAAAATATACAATATATATAATAAATATATAAATATATATATATATATATATATATATATACGGGGAGAGAGAGAGTGAAATTCATGTTATAACAAAAAAACCAAATTATTATTAAAACGTATTGTTTTTTTATTCCCCAGCCATTCTTTTTGTATTTATTTAATTACTCCGACTTTTACCTGCTGGTACGCCGTCCGGTGTGCCCTGTGAAATGAAAGGTGGCATTCTTTATTTATTTATTCATTTATTCATTCATAACTGACAGCCTCGCGCTCCGCTCGTGCCCGGGCAGAAGAGGTGCTCCAATTTGGCTTAACTGTGACACACGCCCGTCCTCCTCCCCCGGAGCTTCCATTCGGTTAAACTTAGGGGCCGCTTGGCACCGCCCGTGCCCGGGGAAGGTGCTCCTCTTCGGCTTACTGTGACGCGAGCATGCCCTCCTCCTCCGGAGCTTCCATTCGGTTAAACTTAGGGGCCGCTTGGAACCGCCCGTGCCCGGGGAAGGTGCTCCTCTTCGGCTTACTGTGACGCGAGCATGCCCTCCTCCTCCGGAGCTTCCATTCGGTTAAACGTAGGGGCCGCTTGGCACCGCCCGTGCCCGGGGAAGGTGCTCCTCTACGGCTTAACTGCCACGCACGCTGGCCGGAGCTCTGGTACGGTCCGAACCGCGCGAAACGTCGCCACCGATCGTGTCCGGGGGAACGTGCTCTTCTTCGTCCACTCTCCTCTTCGCCCACGCTCTTCTTCGGCGCACGCCGGCCGTCTAACCGCTCCAGCGCCCCGTCGTGCCGCTCGGCGAAACTACAATGCCCCCGAATATTTTTTAGACCCGCGAAGCACTGAACCCGCGAAAGGTGAACCGCGAAGTAGCGAGGGTTCACTGTATGTATAAGACCAAGACCTACAAAAAAGTCTCTTGGAGCAATGAGCTAGGTTTTACAGGAAGTCGGCCATTTTGAATTTACTTAAAAGGGGGCGGGTCACCACAATGGACTTTGTGTAGAAATTATTATTGGGGCCCGAGCCGCGACCGCGGCGAGGTCCCTATTGTTTTTGTAGAAGATATTATTACTTTTATTATTATTATTATTATTATTATTAGGGCCTGAGCAGCGACCGCTGCGAAGTACCTATTGTTTTTGTAGAAATTATTATTATTATTATTTTTCCGATTGTTCGATCGCATTTTTGACCCCCGAAACATGCACAAAAACTCACCAAACTTGGTAGTCTCATCGGGCATGGCGAAAAATTTGATATTTTAACGTCTAATATGAACAGGAAGTGAGTTATGAATTTTTGAAAGTCCGACTTTTGCCCTTTTTTGCATGTTTACAGGGGTCATTCTTTTGCACCCTGATCCTAAAGGCTTCATCTGATTGCCTTAAAATTCTGTCTGTAGCATCTGAAGACCTGGCACAAACACTGGGGCTAAAATTTTTTGTTTCCAAAATACTATATGACGGGGGCGGGGCATCAAAGTTTTCACTTAAGATATCCTTCGCCGCAATGGACAAAATGCTTAATAACTCTCCTGCACATGCTGCTAAAAATCCAAAACTTCACATGTACATAAAGAGTCTGTACCTGAAGACATCTATATGTTTATATTCAGTTATAACACCTTGCGCCAATCAATATCATTTTTTACATTTTGACGTACTGCAACGGTGCCCTTTTAACGAATCTGATTGAAAATTGGCTAGAACAGACTCAAGACATTGATCTTACTCTATCCCTATTTTTGTGACTTTCCTTCGAAGGGCGTGGCTATTACGGTGCCGCAGAGTCTGATTATTCTCCGTGGCAACAAAAGTTCCTGCAAAATGATTCAGATGATCCATCTTCTCGAAATTTTTCACATTTGAGGATATTCAGGCCCTGAAGACGGCTGCCAACTTATTTTTGATCGCAGTGGTAGCGCCACCAACTGGTTAAAACAAATACAAATTATTTTCGTTGATTTTTTTCTCCGGGCAGGTTAACAAAATCTACCTTACATTTGCTCGGATGAGTGTTTAGGCCTTGAGGATGTCACAATACGAAAGTCTTTCGCCTTCTTCAGAGTGTCACATGATGGTGTCTTTGTGGCCCGTCTTTATCTGCTGATGTTCCATGAGGGCGTGACTTACCTGTCACAAGAATGAAGGCAAGTCACGCCCCCCCGCTGTCCGTTCACTCCGCCAAAATGCTGCTCCAGGTGGTAGAGAGGATGAAGGCTCCCTTGTCTCTGTTCATGGTTTTTATGCCTCGCTTGCAGATCTCAATGGCCTCTCTGATCCAGCGCTGTTGTTTGTTCTCTTCTGTGCGGATGACCCTGCCCTTCTCCCGGTCCATGATGTGGTTTTCCCTTTTGCAGTGGTCAGTGATTGCTGATTTGTAATGTTCATGTTGTGCTTGTTCTTTTACTGCTCTGATTTTTTCATTTTTTTGACAGGTAAGTCACACCCTCATGGAACATCAGCTGATAAAGACGGGTCTCAAGACACCATCATGCGACACTCTGAAGAAGGCGAAAGACTCGCCGAAACATGTCAGGTAAAAAATTAACCTTAAACATAATTGTCTGCTTTTAATGAATCAGTCAAATATCAATAATAAGAAGACAAAATGAACCTAATACAAATAAATGAATGCTTAATAACTCCCCTGCACATGCTCCTAAAAATCCAAACCTTCACCTGTAAATAAAACGTCCCGACCTGAAGACATCTTAATGTTATTATTTTGTTATACACACAGTGCCGCCAAGTGGAATCAAAAATTTTTTTTTATTTTAATTTTCACGTACTGCACGGTGCCCTTTTGACGAATCCGACTGAAAATTAGTCAGAAAAGACTCAAGACAATGATCTTACTCTCTGCCGAATTTTGTGACGTTTTGGCAAAAGGCGTGGCTATTAAGGTGCTGAAAAGTCCGATTGTACTCTGTGGCAACAAAAGCTCCGGCAACATGACTCAGATGATCCTATCTTCTCGAAGTTGTACACATTTGAGGATATTTCAGCCCTGAAGACATCTACCAACTTATTTTACATTGTAGTAGTAGCGCCACCAACTGGTAAAAGCTAATACAAGTTATTTTCTTGGATGTTTTTCTCCGTGCAACTCAACAAGGTCGCCCTCATATATGCTCGGATGACTGTTTCGGCCATGAGGATGTCACAATACGAAATTTGTGATTTTTCGTGAAAAGTTGTGGGAGTGGCATTGCACTGTTCGGCAATAAAACAAAGCTGAATATGAGGTTCTAAATATGAACGACAACTCGTAAAACTTTACACACACATCAGGCCGAGCAAATTTATCAATATTTTATACGTTAGTTGTGCAGCTTTTTTGAAATGGCTCGCCATGGCCCTCGAGAAATGTTAAAAAAAAGCAGCTCTGGTTGAGTGTTTCACCTCGCTTTTTGTAAATTTTATGGAGTACAGTGAACCCTCGGTTATCGCGGTTAATGGGGACCGAGACCACCCGCGAAAACTGAAAATCCGCGAAGTAGCGGCGCACCTTCAAAAATGCTTAAAAAAAATATACAATATATACAATAAATATATAAATATATATATATATATATATATATATATATATATATATATATATATACGGGGAGAGAGAGAGTGAAATTCATGTTATAACAAAAAAAACTAATTATTATTAAAACGTATTATTTTTTTATTCCCCAGCCATTCTTTTTGTATTTATTTAATTACTCCGACTTTTACCTGCTGGTACGCCGTCCGGTGTGCCCTGTGAAATGAAAGGTGGCATTCTTTATTTATTTATTCATTTATTCATTCATAACTGACAGCCTCGCGCTCCGCTCGTGCCCGGGCAGAAGAGGTGCTCCAATTTGGCTTAACTGTGACACACGCCCGTCCTCCTCCCCCGGAGATTCCATTCGGTTAAACTTAGGGGCCGCTTGGCACCGCCCGTGCCCGGGGAAGGTGCTCCTCTTCGGCTTACTGTGACGCGAGCATGCCCTCCTCCTCCGGAGCTTCCATTCGGTTAAACTTAGGGGCCGCTTGGAACCGCCCGTGCCCGGGGACGGTGCTCCTCTTCGGCTTACTGTGACGCGAGCATGCCCTCCTCCTCCGGAGCTTCCATTCGGTTAAACTTAGGGGCCGCTTGGCACCGCCCGTGCCCGGGGAAGGTGCTCCTCTACGGCTTAACTGCCACGCATGCTGGCCGGAGCTCTGGTACGGTCCGAACCGCGCGAAACGTCGCCACCGATCGTGTCCGGGGGAACGTGCTCTTCTTCGTCCACTCTCCTCTTCGCCCACGCTCTTCTTCGGCGCACGCCGGCCGTCTAACCGCTCCAGCGCCCCGTCGTGCCGCTCGGCGAAACTACAATGCCCCCGAATATTTTTTAGACCCGCGAAGCACTGAACCCGCGAAAGGTGAACCGCGAAGTAGCGAGGGTTCACTGTATGTATAAGACCAAGACCTACAAAAAAGTCTCTTGGAGCAATGAGCTAGGTTTTACAGGAAGTCGGCCATTTTGAATTTACTTAAAAGGGGGCGGGTCACCACAATGGACTTTGTGTAGAAATTATTATTGGGGCCCGAGCAGCGACCGCGGCGAGGTCCCTATTGTTTTTGTAGAAAATATTATTACTTTTATTATTATTATTATTATTATTATTAGGGCCTGAGCAGCGACCGCTGCGAAGTCCCTATTGTTTTTGTAGAAATTATTATTATTATTATTTTTCCGATTGTTCGATCGCATTTTTGACCCCCGAAACATGCACAAAAACTCACCAAACTTGGCAGTCTCATCGGGCATGGCGAAAAATTTGATATTTTAACGTCTAATATGAACAGGAAGTGAGTTATGAATTTTTGAAAGTCCGACTTTTGCCCTTTTTTGCATGTTTACAGGGGTCATTCTTTTGCACCCTGATCCTAAAGGCTTCATCTGATTGCCTTAAAATTCTGTCTGTAGCATCTGAAGACCTGGGACAAACACTGGGGCTAAAATTTTTTGTTTCCGAAATACTATATGACGGGGGCGAGGCATCAAAGTTTTCACTTAAGATTTCCTTCGCCGCAATGGACAAAATGCTTAATAACTCTCCTGCACATGCTGCTAAAAATCCAAAACTTCACATGTACATAAAGAGTCTGTACCTGAAGACATCTATATGTTTATATTCAGTTATACACCTTGCGCCAATCAATATCATTTTTTACATTTTGACGTACTGCACGGTGCCCTTTTAACGAATCTGATTGAAAATTGGCTAGAAAAGACTCAAGACATTGATCTTACTCTATCCCTATTTTTACGACTTTCCTTCAAAGGGCGTGGCTATTACGGTGCCGCAGAGTCTGATTATTCTCCGTGGCAACAAAAGTTCCTGCAAAATGATTCAGATGATCCATCTTCTGGAAATCTTTCACATTTGAGGATATTCAGGCCCTGAAGACGGCTGCCAACTTATTTTTGATCGCAGTGGTAGTGCCACCAACTGGTTAAAACAAATACAAATTATTTTCGTTGATGTTTTTCTCCGGGCAGGTGAACATAATCTACCTTATATTTGCTCGGATGAGTGTTTAGGCCTTGAGCATGTCACAATACGAAAGTCTTTCGCCTTCTTCAGAGTGTCACATGATGCTGTTTTGTGACCCGTCTTTATCAGCTGATGTTCCATGAGGGCGTGACTTACCTGTCACAAGAATGAAGGCAAGTCACGCCCCCCGCTGTCCGTTCACTCCGCCAAGATGCTGCTCCAGGTGGTAGAGAGGATGAAGGCTCCCTTGTCTCTGTTCATGGTTTTTATGCCTCGCTTGCAGATCTCAATGGCCTCTCTGATCCAGCGCTGTTGTTTGTTCTCTTCTGTGCGGATGACCCTGCCCTTCTCGATGACCCTGCCCTTCTCCCGGTCCATGATGTGGTTTTCCCTTTTGCAGTGGTCAGTGATTGCTGATTTGTAATGTTCATGTTGTGCTTGTTCTTTTACTGCTCTGATTTTTTCATTTTTTTGACAGGTAAGTCACACCCTCATGGAACATCAGCTCAAGACACCATCATGCGACACTCTGAAGAAGGCAAAAGACTCGCCGAAACATGTCAGGTAAAAAATTAACCTAAAACATAATTGTCTGCTTTTAATGAATCAGTCAAATATCAATAATAAGAAGACAAAATGAACCTAATACAAATAAATGAATGCTTAATAACTCCCCTGCACATGCTCCTAAAAATCCAAACCTTCACCTGTAAATAAAACGTCCCGACCTGAAGACATCTTAATGTTATTATTTTGTTATACACACAGCGCCGCCAAGTGGAATCAAAAATTTGTTTTTATTTTAATTTTCACGTACTGCACGGTGCCCTTTTGACGAATCCGACTGAAAATTAGTCAGAAAAGACTCAAGACAATGATCTTACTCTCTGCCGAATTTTGTGACGTTTTGGCAAAAGGCGTGGCTATTAAGGTGCTGAAAAGTCCGATTGTACTCTGTGGCAACAAAAGCTCCGGCAACATGACTCAGATGATCCTATCTTCTCGAAGTTGTACACATTTGAGGATACTTCAGCCCTGAAGACATCTACCGACTTATTTTTCATCGTAGTAGTAGCGCCACCAACTGGTAAAAGCTAATACAAGTTATTTTCTTGGATGTTTTTCTCCGTGCAACTCAACAAGGTCGCCCTCATATATGCTCGGATGACTGTTTCGGCCATGAGGATGTCACAATACGAAATTAGTCCTTTTTCGTGAAAAGTTGTGGGAGTGGCATTGCACTGTTCGGCAATAAAACAACGCTGATTATGAGGTTCTAAATATGAACGACAACTCGTGAAACTTTACACACACATCAGGCCGAGCAAATTTATCAATATTTTATACGTTAGTTGTGCAGCTTTTTTGAAATGGCTCGCCATGGCCCTCGAGAAATGTTCAAAAAAGCAGCCCTGATTGAGTGTTTCACCTCGCTTTTTGTAAATTTTATGGAGTACAGTGAACCCTCGGTTATCGCGGTTAATGGGGACCGAGACCACCCGCGAAAACTGAAAATCCGCGAAGTAGCGGCGCACCTTCAAAAATGCTTAAAAAAAATATACAATATATATAATAAATATATATATATATATATATATATATATATATATATATATATATATATATACGGGGAGAGAGAGAGTGAAATTCATTTTATAACAAAAAACCCAAATTATTATTAAAACGTATTATTTTTTTATTCCCCAGCCATTCTTTTTGTATTTATTTAATTACTCCGACTTTTACCTGCTGGTACGCCGTCCGGTGTGCCCTGTGAAATGAAAGGTGGCATTCTTTATTTATTTATTCATTTATTCATTCATAACTGACAGCCTCGCGCTCCGCTCGTGCCCGGGCGGAAGAGGTGCTCCAATTCGGCTTAACTGTGACACACGCCCGCCCTCCTCCCCCGGAACTTCCATTCGGTTAAACTTAGGGGCCGCTTGGCACCGCCCGTGCCCGGGGAAGGTGCTCCTCTTCGGCTTACTGTGACGCGAGCATGCCCTCCTCCTCCGGAGCTTCCATTCAGTTAAACTTAGGGGCCGCTTGGAACCGCCCGTGCCCGGGGAAGGTGCTCCTCTTCGGCTTACTGTGACGCGAGCATGCCCTCCTCCTCCGGAGCTTCCATTCGGTTAAACTTAGGGGCCGCTTGGAACCGCCCGTGCCCGGGGAAGGTGCTCCTCTTCGGCTTACTGTGACGCGAGCATGCCCTCCTCCTCCGGAGCTTCCATTCGGTTAAACTTAGGGGCCGCTTGGCACCGCCCGTGCCCGGGGAAGGTGCTCCTCTACGGCTTAACTGCCACGCACGCCGGCCGGAGCTCTGGTACGGTCCGAACCGCGCGAAACGTCGCCACCGATCGTGTCCGGGAGAACGTGCTCTTCTTCGTCCACTCTCCTCTTCGCCCACGCTCTTCTTCGGCGCACGCCGGCCGTCTAACCGCTCCAGCGCCCCGTCGTGCCGCTCGGCGAAACTACAATGCCCCCGAATATTTTTTAGACCCGCGAAGCACTGAACCCGCGAAAGGTGAACCGCGAAGTAGCGAGGGTTCACTGTATGTATAAGACCAAGACCTACAAAAAAGTCTCTTGGAGCAATGAGCTAGGTTTTACAGGAAGTCGGCCATTTTGAATTTACTTAAAAGGGGGCGGGTCACCACAATGGACTTTGTGTAGAAATTATTATTGGGGCCCGAGCAGCGACCGCGGCGAGGTCCCTATTGTTTTTGTAGAAAATATTATTACTTTTATTATTATTATTATTATTATTATTAGGGCCTGAGCAGCGACCGCTGCGAAGTCCCTATTGTTTTTGTAGAAATTATTATTATTATTATTTTTCCGATTGTTCGATCGCATTTTTGACCCCCGAAACATGCACAAAAACTCACCAAACTTGGCAGTCTCATCGGGCATGACGAAAAATTTGATATTTTAACGTCTAATATGAACAGGAATTGAGTTATGAATTTTTGAAAGTCTGACTTTTGCCCTTTTTTGCATGTTTACAGGGGTCATTCTTTTGCACCCTGATCTAAAGGCTTCATCTGATTGCCTTAAAATTCTGTCTGTAGCATCTGAAGACCTGGCACAAACACTGGGGCTAAAATTTTTTGTTTCCGAAATACTATATGACGGGGGCGGGGCATCAAAGTTTTCACTTAAGATTTCCTTCGCCGCAATGGACAAAATGCTTAATAACTCTCCTGCACATGCTGCTAAAAATCCAAAACTTCACATGTACATAAAGAGTCTGTACCTGAAGACATCTATATGTTTATATTCAGTTATACACCTTGCGCCAATCAATATCATTTTTTACATTTTGACGTACTGCACGGTGCCCTTTTAACGAATCTGATTGAAAATTGGCTAGAAAAGACTCAAGACATTGATCTTACTCTATCCCTATTTTTGTGACTTTCCTTCGAAGGGCGTGGCTATTACGGTGCCGCAGAGTCTGATTATTCTCCGTGGCAACAAAAGTTCCTGCAAAATGATTCAGATGATCCATCTTCTCGAAATTTTTCACATTTGAGGATATTCAGGCCCTGAAGACGGCTGCCAACTTATTTTTGATCGCAGTGGTCGCGCCACCAACTGGTTAAAACAAATACAAATTATTTTCGTTGATTTTTTTCTCCGGGCAGGTTAACAAAATCTACCTTACATTTGCTCGGATGAGTGTTTAGGCCTTGAGGATGTCACAATACGTAAGTCTTTCGCCTTCTTCAGAGTGTCACATGATGGTGTCTTGTGGCCCGTCTTTATCAGCTGATGTTCCATGAGGGCGTGACTTACCTGTCACAAGAATGAAGGCAAGTCACGCCCCCCGCTGTCCGTTCACTCCGCCAAAATGCTCCTCCAGGTGGTAGAGAGGATGAAGGCTCCCTTGTCTCTGTTCATGGTTTTTATGCCTCGCTTGCAGATCTCAATGGCCTCTCTGATCCAGCGCTGTTGTTTGTTCTCTTCGGTGCGGATGACCCTGCCCTTCTCCCGGTCCATGATGTGGTTTTCCCTTTTGCAGTGGTCAGTGATTGCTGATTTGTAATGTTCATGTTGTGCTTGTTCTTTTACTGCTCTGATTTTTCATTTTTTTGACAGGTAAGTCACACCCTCATGGAACATCAGCTGATAAAGACGGGTCTCAAGACACCATCATGCGACACTCTGAAGAAGGCGAAAGACTCGCCGAAACATGTCAGGTAAAAAATTAACCTAAAACATAATTGTCTGCTTTTAATGAATCAGTCAAATATCAATAATAAGAAGACAAAATGAACCTAATACAAATAAATGAATGCTTAATAACTCCCCTGCACATGCTCCTAAAAATCCAAACCTTCACCTGTAAATAAAACGTCCCGACCTGAAGACATCTTAATGTTATTATTTTGTTATACACACAGTGCCGCCAAGTGGAATCAAAAATTTGTTTTTATTTTAATTTTCACGTACTGCACGGTGCCCTTTTGACGAATCCGACTGAAAATTAGTCAGAAAAGACTCAAGACAATGATCTTACTCTCTGCCGAATTTTGTGACGTTTTGGCAAAAGGCGTGGCTATTAAGGTGCTGAAAAGTCCGATTGTACTCTGTGGTAACAAAAGCTCCGGCAACATGACTCAGATGATCCTATCTTCTCGAAGTTGTACACATTTGAGGATACTTCAGCCCTGAAGACATCTACCAACTTATTTTACATCGTAGTAGTAGCGCCACCAACTGGTAAAAGCTAATACAAGTTATTTTCTTGGATGTTTTTCTCCGTGCAACTCAACAAGGTCGCCCTCATATATGCTCGGATGACTGTTTCGGCCATGAGGATGTCACAATACGAAATTCCTGATTTTTCGTGAAAAGTTGTGGGAGTGGCATTGCACTGTTCG
This sequence comes from Idiotropiscis lumnitzeri, assembly GCF_059441095.1. Taxonomy (NCBI): domain Eukaryota; kingdom Metazoa; phylum Chordata; class Actinopteri; order Syngnathiformes; family Syngnathidae; genus Idiotropiscis; species Idiotropiscis lumnitzeri. The sequence continues at coordinate 158,490 of NW_028283681.1, forward strand.
GCAATAAAACAAAGCTGATTATGAGGTTCTAAATATGAACGACAACTCGTAAAACTTTACACACACATCAGGCCGAGCAAATTTATCAATATTTTATACGTTAGTTGTGCAGCTTTTTTGAAATGGCTCGCCATGGCCCTCGAGAAATGTTAAAAAAAAGCAGCTCTGGTTGAGTGTTTCACCTCGCTTTTTGTAAATTTTATGGAGTACAGTGAACCCTCGGTTATCGCGGTTAATGGGGACCGAGACCATCCGCGAAAACTGAAAATCCGCGAAGTAGCGGCGCACCTTCAAAAATGCTTAAAAAAAATATACAATATATATAATAAATATATAAATATATATATATATATATATATATATATACGGGGAGAGAGAGAGTGAAATTCATGTTATAACAAAAAAACCAAATTATTATTAAAACGTATTGTTTTTTTATTCCCCAGCCATTCTTTTTGTATTTATTTAATTACTCCGACTTTTACCTGCTGGTACGCCGTCCGGTGTGCCCTGTGAAATGAAAGGTGGCATTCTTTATTTATTTATTCATTTATTCATTCATAACTGACAGCCTCGCGCTCCGCTCGTGCCCGGGCAGAAGAGGTGCTCCAATTTGGCTTAACTGTGACACACGCCCGTCCTCCTCCCCCGGAGCTTCCATTCGGTTAAACTTAGGGGCCGCTTGGCACCGCCCGTGCCCGGGGAAGGTGCTCCTCTTCGGCTTACTGTGACGCGAGCATGCCCTCCTCCTCCGGAGCTTCCATTCGGTTAAACTTAGGGGCCGCTTGGAACCGCCCGTGCCCGGGGAAGGTGCTCCTCTTCGGCTTACTGTGACGCGAGCATGCCCTCCTCCTCCGGAGCTTCCATTCGGTTAAACGTAGGGGCCGCTTGGCACCGCCCGTGCCCGGGGAAGGTGCTCCTCTACGGCTTAACTGCCACGCACGCTGGCCGGAGCTCTGGTACGGTCCGAACCGCGCGAAACGTCGCCACCGATCGTGTCCGGGGGAACGTGCTCTTCTTCGTCCACTCTCCTCTTCGCCCACGCTCTTCTTCGGCGCACGCCGGCCGTCTAACCGCTCCAGCGCCCCGTCGTGCCGCTCGGCGAAACTACAATGCCCCCGAATATTTTTTAGACCCGCGAAGCACTGAACCCGCGAAAGGTGAACCGCGAAGTAGCGAGGGTTCACTGTATGTATAAGACCAAGACCTACAAAAAAGTCTCTTGGAGCAATGAGCTAGGTTTTACAGGAAGTCGGCCATTTTGAATTTACTTAAAAGGGGGCGGGTCACCACAATGGACTTTGTGTAGAAATTATTATTGGGGCCCGAGCCGCGACCGCGGCGAGGTCCCTATTGTTTTTGTAGAAGATATTATTACTTTTATTATTATTATTATTATTATTATTAGGGCCTGAGCAGCGACCGCTGCGAAGTACCTATTGTTTTTGTAGAAATTATTATTATTATTATTTTTCCGATTGTTCGATCGCATTTTTGACCCCCGAAACATGCACAAAAACTCACCAAACTTGGCAGTCTCATCGGGCATGGCGAAAAATTTGATATTTTAACGTCTAATATGAACAGGAAGTGAGTTATGAATTTTTGAAAGTCCGACTTTTGCCCTTTTTTGCATGTTTACAGGGGTCATTCTTTTGCACCCTGATCCTAAAGGCTTCATCTGATTGCCTTAAAATTCTGTCTGTAGCATCTGAAGACCTGGCACAAACACTGGGGCTAAAATTTTTTGTTTCCAAAATACTATATGACGGGGGCGGGGCATCAAAGTTTTCACTTAAGATATCCTTCGCCGCAATGGACAAAATGCTTAATAACTCTCCTGCACATGCTGCTAAAAATCCAAAACTTCACATGTACATAAAGAGTCTGTACCTGAAGACATCTATATGTTTATATTCAGTTATACACCTTGCGCCAATCAATATCATTTTTTACATTTTGACGTACTGCACGGTGCCCTTTTAACGAATCTGATTGAAAATTGGCTAGAACAGACTCAAGACATTGATCTTACTCTATCCCTATTTTTGTGACTTTCCTTCGAAGGGCGTGGCTATTACGGTGCCGCAGAGTCTGATTATTCTCCGTGGCAACAAAAGTTCCTGCAAAATGATTCAGATGATCCATCTTCTCGAAATTTTTCACATTTGAGGATATTCAGGCCCTGAAGACGGCTGCCAACTTATTTTTGATCGCAGTGGTAGCGCCACCAACTGGTTAAAACAAATACAAATTATTTTCGTTGATTTTTTTCTCCGGGCAGGTTAACAAAATCTACCTTACATTTGCTCGGATGAGTGTTTAGGCCTTGAGGATGTCACAATACGAAAGTCTTTCGCCTTCTTCAGAGTGTCACATGATGGTGTCTTGTGGCCCGTCTTTATCAGCTGATGTTCCATGAGGGCGTGACTTACCTGTCACAAGAATGAAGGCAAGTCACGCCCCCCGCTGTCCGTTCACTCCGCCAAAATGCTGCTCCAGGTGGTAGAGAGGATGAAGGCTCCCTTGTCTCTGTTCATGGTTTTTATGCCTCGCTTGCAGATCTCAATGGCCTCTCTGATCCAGCGCTGTTGTTTGTTCTCTTCGGTGCGGATGACCCTGCCCTTCTCCCGGTCCATGATGTGGTTTTCCCTTTTGCAGTGGTCAGTGATTGCTGATTTGTAATGTTCATGTTGTGCTTGTTCTTTGACTGCTCTGATTTTTCATTTTTTTGACAGGTAAGTCACACCCTCATGGAACATCAGCTGATAAAGACGGGTCTCAAGACACCATCATGCGACACTCTGAAGAAGGCGAAAGACTCGCCGAAACATGTCAGGTAAAAAATTTACCTAAAACATAATTGTCTGCTTTTAATGAATCAGTCAAATATCAATAATAAGAGGACAAAATGAACCTAATACAAATAAACGAATGCTTAATAACTCCCCTGCACATGCTCCTAAAAATCCAAACCTTCACCTGTAAATAAAACGTCCCGACCTGAAGACATCTTAATGTTATTATTTTGTTATACACACAGTGCCGCCAAGTGGAATCAAAAATTTGTTTTTATTTTAATTTTCACGTACTGCACGGTGCCCTTTTGACGAATCCGACTGAAAATTAGTCAGAAAAGACTCAAGACAATGATCTTACTCTCTGCCGAATTTTGTGACGTTTTGGCAAAAGGCGTGGCTATTAAGGTGCTGAAAAGTCCGATTGTACTCTGTGGCAACAAAAGCTCCGGCAACATGACTCAGATGATCCTATCTTCTCGAAGTTGTACACATTTGAGGATACCTCAGCCCTGAAGACATCTACCAACTTATTTTACATCGTAGTAGTAGCGCCACCAACTGGTAAAAGCTAATACAAGTTATTTTCTTGGATGTTTTTCTCCGTGCAACTCAACAAGGTCGCCCTCATATATGCTCGGATGACTGTTTCGGCCATGAGGATGTCACAATACGAAATTCCTGATTTTTCGTGAAAAGTTGTGGGAGTGGCATTGCACTGTTCGGCAATAAAACAAAGCTGATTATGAGGTTCTAAATATGAACGACAACTCGTAAAACTTTACACACACATCAGGCCGAGCAAATTTATCAATATTTTATACGTTAGTTGTGCAGCTTTTTTGAAATGGCTCGCCATGGCCCTCGAGAAATGTTAAAAAAAAGCAGCTCTGGTTGAGTGTTTCACCTCGCTTTTTGTAAATTTTATGGAGTACAGTGAACCCTCGGTTATCGCGGTTAATGGGGACCGAGACCATCCGCGAAAACTGAAAATCCGCGAAGTAGCGGCGCACCTTCAAAAATGCTTAAAAAAAATATACAATATATATAATAAATATATAAATATATATATATATATATATATATATATACGGGGAGAGAGAGAGTGAAATTCATGTTATAACAAAAAAACCAAATTATTATTAAAACGTATTGTTTTTTTATTCCCCAGCCATTCTTTTTGTATTTATTTAATTACTCCGACTTTTACCTGCTGGTACGCCGTCCGGTGTGCCCTGTGAAATGAAAGGTGGCATTCTTTATTTATTTATTCATTTATTCATTCATAACTGACAGCCTCGCGCTCCGCTCGTGCCCGGGCAGAAGAGGTGCTCCAATTTGGCTTAACTGTGACACACGCCCGTCCTCCTCCCCCGGAGCTTCCATTCGGTTAAACTTAGGGGCCGCTTGGCACCGCCCGTGCCCGGGGAAGGTGCTCCTCTTCGGCTTACTGTGACGCGAGCATGCCCTCCTCCTCCGGAGCTTCCATTCGGTTAAACTTAGGGGCCGCTTGGAACCGCCCGTGCCCGGGGAAGGTGCTCCTCTTCGGCTTACTGTGACGCGAGCATGCCCTCCTCCTCCGGAGCTTCCATTCGGTTAAACGTAGGGGCCGCTTGGCACCGCCCGTGCCCGGGGAAGGTGCTCCTCTACGGCTTAACTGCCACGCACGCTGGCCGGAGCTCTGGTACGGTCCGAACCGCGCGAAACGTCGCCACCGATCGTGTCCGGGGGAACGTGCTCTTCTTCGTCCACTCTCCTCTTCGCCCACGCTCTTCTTCGGCGCACGCCGGCCGTCTAACCGCTCCAGCGCCCCGTCGTGCCGCTCGGCGAAACTACAATGCCCCCGAATATTTTTTAGACCCGCGAAGCACTGAACCCGCGAAAGGTGAACCGCGAAGTAGCGAGGGTTCACTGTATGTATAAGACCAAGACCTACAAAAAAGTCTCTTGGAGCAATGAGCTAGGTTTTACAGGAAGTCGGCCATTTTGAATTTACTTAAAAGGGGGCGGGTCACCACAATGGACTTTGTGTAGAAATTATTATTGGGGCCCGAGCCGCGACCGCGGCGAGGTCCCTATTGTTTTTGTAGAAGATATTATTACTTTTATTATTATTATTATTATTATTATTAGGGCCTGAGCAGCGACCGCTGCGAAGTACCTATTGTTTTTGTAGAAATTATTATTATTATTATTTTTCCGATTGTTCGATCGCATTTTTGACCCCCGAAACATGCACAAAAACTCACCAAACTTGGCAGTCTCATCGGGCATGGCGAAAAATTTGATATTTTAACGTCTAATATGAACAGGAAGTGAGTTATGAATTTTTGAAAGTCCGACTTTTGCCCTTTTTTGCATGTTTACAGGGGTCATTCTTTTGCACCCTGATCCTAAAGGCTTCATCTGATTGCCTTAAAATTCTGTCTGTAGCATCTGAAGACCTGGCACAAACACTGGGGCTAAAATTTTTTGTTTCCAAAATACTATATGACGGGGGCGGGGCATCAAAGTTTTCACTTAAGATATCCTTCGCCGCAATGGACAAAATGCTTAATAACTCTCCTGCACATGCTGCTAAAAATCCAAAACTTCACATGTACATAAAGAGTCTGTACCTGAAGACATCTATATGTTTATATTCAGTTATACACCTTGCGCCAATCAATATCATTTTTTACATTTTGACGTACTGCACGGTGCCCTTTTAACGAATCTGATTGAAAATTGGCTAGAACAGACTCAAGACATTGATCTTACTCTATCCCTATTTTTGTGACTTTCCTTCGAAGGGCGTGGCTATTACGGTGCCGCAGAGTCTGATTATTCTCCGTGGCAACAAAAGTTCCTGCAAAATGATTCAGATGATCCATCTTCTCGAAATTTTTCACATTTGAGGATATTCAGGCCCTGAAGACGGCTGCCAACTTATTTTTGATCGCAGTGGTAGCGCCACCAACTGGTTAAAACAAATACAAATTATTTTCGTTGATTTTTTTCTCCGGGCAGGTTAACAAAATCTACCTTACATTTGCTCGGATGAGTGTTTAGGCCTTGAGGATGTCACAATACGAAAGTCTTTCGCCTTCTTCAGAGTGTCACATGATGGTGTCTTGTGGCCCGTCTTTATCAGCTGATGTTCCATGAGGGCGTGACTTACCTGTCACAAGAATGAAGGCAAGTCACGCCCCCCGCTGTCCGTTCACTCCGCCAAAATGCTGCTCCAGGTGGTAGAGAGGATGAAGGCTCCCTTGTCTCTGTTCATGGTTTTTATGCCTCGCTTGCAGATCTCAATGGCCTCTCTGATCCAGCGCTGTTGTTTGTTCTCTTCTGTGCGGATGACCCTGCCCTTCTCCCGGTCCATGATGTGGTTTTCCCTTTTGCAGTGGTCAGTGATTGCTGATTTGTAATGTTCATGTTGTGCTTGTTCTTTTACTGCTCTGATTTTTTCATTTTTTTGACAGGTAAGTCACACCCTCATGGAACATCAGCTGATAAAGACGGGTCTCAAGACACCATCATGCGACACTCTGAAGAAGGCGAAAGACTCGCCGAAACATGTCAGGTAAAAAATTAACCTTAAACATAATTGTCTGCTTTTAATGAATCAGTCAAATATCAATAATAAGAAGACAAAATGAACCTAATACAAATAAATGAATGCTTAATAACTCCCCTGCACATGCTCCTAAAAATCCAAACCTTCACCTGTAAATAAAACGTCCCGACCTGAAGACATCTTAATGTTATTATTTTGTTATACACACAGTGCCGCCAAGTGGAATCAAAAATTTTTTTTTATTTTAATTTTCACGTACTGCACGGTGCCCTTTTGACGAATCCGACTGAAAATTAGTCAGAAAAGACTCAAGACAATGATCTTACTCTCTGCCGAATTTTGTGACGTTTTGGCAAAAGGCGTGGCTATTAAGGTGCTGAAAAGTCCGATTGTACTCTGTGGCAACAAAAGCTCCGGCAACATGACTCAGATGATCCTATCTTCTCGAAGTTGTACACATTTGAGGATATTTCAGCCCTGAAGACATCTACCAACTTATTTTACATCGTAGTAGTAGCGCCACCAACTGGTAAAAGCTAATACAAGTTATTTTCTTGGATGTTTTTCTCCGTGCAACTCAACAAGGTCGCCCTCATATATGCTCGGATGACTGTTTCGGCCATGAGGATGTCACAATACGAAATTTGTGATTTTTCGTGAAAAGTTGTGGGAGTGGCATTGCACTGTTCGGCAATAAAACAAAGCTGAATATGAGGTTCTAAATATGAACGACAACTCGTAAAACTTTACACACACATCAGGCCGAGCAAATTTATCAATATTTTATACGTTAGTTGTGCAGCTTTTTTGAAATGGCTCGCCATGGCCCTCGAGAAATGTTAAAAAAAAGCAGCTCTGGTTGAGTGTTTCACCTCGCTTTTTGTAAATTTTATGGAGTACAGTGAACCCTCGGTTATCGCGGTTAATGGGGACCGAGACCACCCGCGAAAACTGAAAATCCGCGAAGTAGCGGCGCACCTTCAAAAATGCTTAAAAAAAATATACAATATATATAATAAATATATAAATATATATATATATATATATATATATATATACGGGGAGAGAGAGAGTGAAATTCATGTTATAACAAAAAAACCAAATTATTATTAAAACGTATTGTTTTTTTATTCCCCAGCCATTCTTTTTGTATTTATTTAATTACTCCGACTTTTACCTGCTGGTACGCCGTCCGGTGTGCCCTGTGAAATGAAAGGTGGCATTCTTTATTTATTTATTCATTTATTCATTCATAACTGACAGCCTCGCGCTCCGCTCGTGCCCGGGCAGAAGAGGTGCTCCAATTTGGCTTAACTGTGACACACGCCCGTCCTCCTCCCCCGGAGCTTCCATTCGGTTAAACTTAGGGGCCGCTTGGCACCGCCCGTGCCCGGGGAAGGTGCTCCTCTTCGGCTTACTGTGACGCGAGCATGCCCTCCTCCTCCGGAGCTTCCATTCGGTTAAACTTAGGGGCCGCTTGGAACCGCCCGTGCCCGGGGAAGGTGCTCCTCTTCGGCTTACTGTGACGCGAGCATGCCCTCCTCCTCCGGAGCTTCCATTCGGTTAAACGTAGGGGCCGCTTGGCACCGCCCGTGCCCGGGGAAGGTGCTCCTCTACGGCTTAACTGCCACGCACGCTGGCCGGAGCTCTGGTACGGTCCGAACCGCGCGAAACGTCGCCACCGATCGTGTCCGGGGGAACGTGCTCTTCTTCGTCCACTCTCCTCTTCGCCCACGCTCTTCTTCGGCGCACGCCGGCCGTCTAACCGCTCCAGCGCCCCGTCGTGCCGCTCGGCGAAACTACAATGCCCCCGAATATTTTTTAGACCCGCGAAGCACTGAACCCGCGAAAGGTGAACCGCGAAGTAGCGAGGGTTCACTGTATGTATAAGACCAAGACCTACAAAAAAGTCTCTTGGAGCAATGAGCTAGGTTTTACAGGAAGTCGGCCATTTTGAATTTACTTAAAAGGGGGCGGGTCACCACAATGGACTTTGTGTAGAAATTATTATTGGGGCCCGAGCCGCGACCGCGGCGAGGTCCCTATTGTTTTTGTAGAAGATATTATTACTTTTATTATTATTATTATTATTATTATTAGGGCCTGAGCAGCGACCGCTGCGAAGTACCTATTGTTTTTGTAGAAATTATTATTATTATTATTTTTCCGATTGTTCGATCGCATTTTTGACCCCCGAAACATGCACAAAAACTCACCAAACTTGGCAGTCTCATCGGGCATGGCGAAAAATTTGATATTTTAACGTCTAATATGAACAGGAAGTGAGTTATGAATTTTTGAAAGTCCGACTTTTGCCCTTTTTTGCATGTTTACAGGGGTCATTCTTTTGCACCCTGATCCTAAAGGCTTCATCTGATTGCCTTAAAATTCTGTCTGTAGCATCTGAAGACCTGGCACAAACACTGGGGCTAAAATTTTTTGTTTCCAAAATACTATATGACGGGGGCGGGGCATCAAAGTTTTCACTTAAGATATCCTTCGCCGCAATGGACAAAATGCTTAATAACTCTCCTGCACATGCTGCTAAAAATCCAAAACTTCACATGTACATAAAGAGTCTGTACCTGAAGACATCTATATGTTTATATTCAGTTATACACCTTGCGCCAATCAATATCATTTTTTACATTTTGACGTACTGCACGGTGCCCTTTTAACGAATCTGATTGAAAATTGGCTAGAACAGACTCAAGACATTGATCTTACTCTATCCCTATTTTTGTGACTTTCCTTCGAAGGGCGTGGCTATTACGGTGCCGCAGAGTCTGATTATTCTCCGTGGCAACAAAAGTTCCTGCAAAATGATTCAGATGATCCATCTTCTCGAAATTTTTCACATTTGAGGATATTCAGGCCCTGAAGACGGCTGCCAACTTATTTTTGATCGCAGTGGTAGCGCCACCAACTGGTTAAAACAAATACAAATTATTTTCGTTGATTTTTTTCTCCGGGCAGGTTAACAAAATCTACCTTACATTTGCTCGGATGAGTGTTTAGGCCTTGAGGATGTCACAATACGAAAGTCTTTCGCCTTCTTCAGAGTGTCACATGATGGTGTCTTGTGGCCCGTCTTTATCAGCTGATGTTCCATGAGGGCGTGACTTACCTGTCACAAGAATGAAGGCAAGTCACGCCCCCCGCTGTCCGTTCACTCCGCCAAAATGCTGCTCCAGGTGGTAGAGAGGATGAAGGCTCCCTTGTCTCTGTTCATGGTTTTTATGCCTCGCTTGCAGATCTCAATGGCCTCTCTGATCCAGCGCTGTTGTTTGTTCTCTTCGGTGCGGATGACCCTGCCCTTCTCCCGGTCCATGATGTGGTTTTCCCTTTTGCAGTGGTCAGTGATTGCTGATTTGTAATGTTCATGTTGTGCTTGTTCTTTGACTGCTCTGATTTTTCATTTTTTTGACAGGTAAGTCACACCCTCATGGAACATCAGCTGATAAAGACGGGTCTCAAGACACCATCATGCGACACTCTGAAGAAGGCGAAAGACTCGCCGAAACATGTCAGGTAAAAAATTTACCTAAAACATAATTGTCTGCTTTTAATGAATCAGTCAAATATCAATAATAAGAGGACAAAATGAACCTAATACAAATAAACGAATGCTTAATAACTCCCCTGCACATGCTCCTAAAAATCCAAACCTTCACCTGTAAATAAAACGTCCCGACCTGAAGACATCTTAATGTTATTATTTTGTTATACACACAGTGCCGCCAAGTGGAATCAAAAATTTGTTTTTATTTTAATTTTCACGTACTGCACGGTGCCCTTTTGACGAATCCGACTGAAAATTAGTCAGAAAAGACTCAAGACAATGATCTTACTCTCTGCCGAATTTTGTGACGTTTTGGCAAAAGGCGTGGCTATTAAGGTGCTGAAAAGTCCGATTGTACTCTGTGGCAACAAAAGCTCCGGCAACATGACTCAGATGATCCTATCTTCTCGAAGTTGTACACATTTGAGGATACCTCAGCCCTGAAGACATCTACCAACTTATTTTACATCGTAGTAGTAGCGCCACCAACTGGTAAAAGCTAATACAAGTTATTTTCTTGGATGTTTTTCTCCGTGCAACTCAACAAGGTCGCCCTCATATATGCTCGGATGACTGTTTCGGCCATGAGGATGTCACAATACGAAATTCGTGATTTTTCGTGAAAAGTTGTGGGAGTGGCATTGCACTGTTCGGCAATAAAACAAAGCTGATTATGAGGTTCTAAATATGAACGACAACTCGTAAAACTTTACACACACATCAGGCCGAGCAAATTTATCAATATTTTATACGTTAGTTGTGCAGCTTTTTTGAAATGGCTCGCCATGGCCCTCGAGAAATGTTAAAAAAAAGCAGCTCTGGTTGAATGTTTCACCTCGCTTTTTGTAAATTTTATGGAGTACAGTGAACTCTCTGTTATCGCGGTTAATGGGGACCGAGACCATCCGCGAAAACTGAAAATCCGCGAAGTAGCGGCGCACCTTCAAAAATGCTTAAAAAAAATATACAATATATATAATAAATATATATATATATATATATATATATATATATATATACGGGGAGAGAGAGAGTGAAATTCATGTTATAACAAAAAAACCAAATTATTATTAAAACGTATTATTTTTTTATTCCCCAGCCATTCTTTTTGTATTTATTTAATTACTCCGACTTTTACCTGCTGGTACGCCGTCCGGTGTGCCCTGTGAAATGAAAGGTGGCATTCTTTATTTATTTATTCATTTATTCATTCATAACTGACAGCCTCGCGCTCCGCTCGTGCCCGGGCAGAAGAGGTGCTCCAATTTGGCTTAACTGTGACACACGCCCGTCCTCCTCCCCCGGAGCTTCCATTCGGTTAAACTTAGGGGCCGCTTGGCACCGCCCGTGCCCGGGGAAGGTGCTCCTCTTCGGCTTACTGTGACGCGAGCATGCCCTCCTCCTCCGGAGCTTCCATTCGGTTAAACTTAGGGGCCGCTTGGAACCGCCCGTGCCCGGGGAAGGTGCTCCTCTTCGGCTTAGTGTGACGCGAGCATGCCCTCCTCCTCCGGAGCTTCCATTCGGTTAAACTTAGGGGCCGCTTGGCACCGCCCGTGCCCGGGGAAGGTGCTCCTCTACGACTTAACTGCCACGCACGCTGGCCGGAGCTCTGGTACGGTCCGAACCGCGCGAAACGTCGCCACCGATCGTGTCCGGGGGAACGTGCTCTTCTTCGTCCACTCTCCTCTTCGCCCACGCTCTTCTTCGGCGCACGCCGGCCGTCTAACCGCTCCAGCGCCCCGTCGTGCCGCTCGGCGAAACTACAATGCCCCCGAATATTTTTTAGACCCGCGAAGCACTGAACCCGCGAAAGGTGAACCGCGAAGTAGCGAGGGTTCACTGTATGTATAAGACCAAGACCTACAAAAAAGTCTCTTGGAGCAATGAGCTAGGTTTTACAGGAAGTCGGCCATTTTGAATTTACTTAAAAGGGGGCGGGTCACCACAATGGACTTTGTGTAGAAATTATTATTGGGGCCCGAGCAGCGACCGCGGCGAGGTCCCTATTGTTTTTGTAGAAAATATTATTACTTTTATTATTATTATTATTATTATTATTAGGGCCTGAGCAGCGACCGCTGCGAAGTCCCTATTGTTTTTGTAGAAATTATTATTATTATTATTTTTCCGATTGTTCGATCGCATTTTTGACCCCCGAAACATGCACAAAAACTCACCAAACTTGGCAGTCTCATCGGGCATGGCGAAAAATTTGATATTTTAACGTCTAATATGAACAGGAAGTGAGTTATGAATTTTTGAAAGTCCGACTTTTGCCCTTTTTTGCATGTTTACAGGGGTCATTCTTTTGCACCCTGACCCTAAAGGCTTCATCTGATTGCCTTAAAATTCTGTCTGTAGCATCTGAAGACCTGGCACAAACACTGGGGCTAAAATTTTTTGTTTCCGAAATACTATATGACGGGGGCGGGGCATCAAAGTTTTCACTTAAGATTTCCTTCGCCGCAATGGACAAAATGCTTAATAACTCTCCTGCACATGCTGCTAAAAATCCAAAACTTCACATGTACATAAAGAGTCTGTACCTGAAGACATCTATATGTTTATATTCAGTTATACACCTTGCGCCAATCAATATCATTTTTTACATTTTGACGTACTGCACGGTGCCCTTTTAACGAATCTGATTGAAAATTGGCTAGAAAAGACTCAAGACATTGATCTTACTCTATCCCTATTTTTGTGACTTTCCTTCGAAGGGCGTGGCTATTACGGTGCCGCAGAGTCTGATTATTCTCCGTGGCAACAAAAGTTCCTGCAAAATGATTCAGATGATCCATCTTCTCGAAATTTTTCACATTTGAGGATATTCAGGCCCTGAAGACGGCTGCCAACTTATTTTTGATCGCAGTGGTAGCGCCACCAACTGGTTAAAACAAATACAAATCATTTTCGTTGATTTTTTTCTCCGGGCAGGTTAACAAAATCTACCTTGCATTTGCTCGGATGAGTGTTTAGGCCTTGAGGATGTCACAATACGAAAGTCTTTCGCCTTCTTCAGAGTGTCACATGATGGTGTCTTGTGGCCCGTCTTTATCAGCTGATGTTCCATGAGGGCGTGACTTACCTGTCACAAGAATGAAGGCAAGTCACGCCCCCCGCTGTCCGTTCACTCCGCCAAAATGCTGCTCCAGGTGGTAGAGAGGATGAAGGCTCCCTTGTCTCTGTTCATGGTTTTTATGCCTCGCTTGCAGATCTCAATGGCCTCTCTGATCCAGCGCTGTTGTTTGTTCTCTTCGGTGCGGATGACCCTGCCCTTCTCCCGGTCCATGATGTGGTTTTCCCTTTTGCAGTGGTCAGTGATTGCTGATTTGTAATGTTCATGTTGTGCTTGTTCTTTTACTGCTCTGATTTTTCATTTTTTTGACAGGTAAGTCACACCCTCATGGAACATCAGCTGATAAAGACGGGTCTCAAGACACCATCATGCGACACTCTGAAGTAGGCGAAAGACTCGCCGAAACATGTCAGGTAAAAAATTAACCTAAAACATAATTGTCTGCTTTTAATGAATCAGTCAAATATCAATAATAAGAAGACAAAATGAACCTAATACAAATAAATGAATGCTTAATAACTCCCCTGCACATGCTCCTAAAAATCCAAACCTTCACCTGTAAATAAAACGTCCCGACCTGAAGACATCTTAATGTTATTATTTTGTTATACACACAGTGCCGCCAAGTGGAATCAAAAATTTGTTTTTATTTTAATTGTCACGTACTGCACGGTGCCCTTTTGACGAATCCGACTGAAAATTAGTCAGAAAAGACTCAAGACAATGATCTTACTCTCTGCCGAATTTTGTGACGTTTTGGCAAAAGGCGTGGCTATTAAGGTGCTGAAAAGTCCGATTGTACTCTGTGGCAACAAAAGCTCCGGCAACATGACTCAGATCATCCTATCTTCTCGAAGTTGTACACATTTGAGGATACTTCAGCCCTGAAGACATCTACCAACTTATTTTATATCGTAGTAGTAGCGCCACCAACTGGTAAAAGCTAATACAAGTTATTTTCTTGGATGTTTTTCTCCGTGCAACTCAACAAGGTCGCCCTCATATATGCTCGGATGACTGTTTCGGCCATGAGGATGTCACAATACGAAATTCGTGATTTTTCGTGAAAAGTTGTGGGAGTGGCATTGCACTGTTCGGCAATAAAACAAAGCTGATTATGAGGTTCTAAATATGAACGACAACTCGTAAAACTTTACACACACATCAGGCCGAGCAAATTTATCAATATTTTATACGTTAGTTGTGCAGCTTTTTTGAAATGGCTCGCCATGGCCCTCGAGAAATGTTAAAAAAAAGCAGCTCTGGTTGAGTGTTTCACCTCGCTTTTTGTAAATTTTATGGAGTACAGTGAACCCTCGGTTATCGCGGTTAATGGGGACCGAGACCACCCGCGAAAACTGAAAATCCGCGAAGTAGCGGCGCACCTTCAAAAATGCTTAAAAAAAATATACAATATATATAATAAATATATATATATATATATATATATATATATATATATATATATATATATATATATATATATACGGGGAGAGAGAGAGTGAAATTCATGTTATAACAAAAAAACCAAATTATTATTAAAACGTATTATTTTTTTATTCCCCAGCCATTCTTTTTGTATTTATTTAATTACTCCGACTTTTACCTGCTGGTACGCCGTCCGGTGTGCCCTGTGAAATGAAAGGTGGCATTCTTTATTTATTTATTCATTTATTCATTCATAACTGACAGCCTCGCGCTCCGCTCGTGCCCGGGCAGAAGAGGTGCTCCAATTTGGCTTAACTGTGACACACGCCCGTCCTCCTCCCCCGGAGCTTCCATTCGGTTAAACTTAGGGGCCGCTTGGCACCGCCCGTGCCCGGGGAAGGTGCTCCTCTTCGGCTTACTGTGACGCGAGCATGCCCTCCTCCTCCGGAGCTTCCATTCGGTTAAACTTAGGGGCCGCTTGGAACCGCCCGTGCCCGGGGAAGGTGCTCCTCTTCGGCTTACTGTGACGCGAGCATGCCCTCCTCCTCCGGAGCTTCCATTCGGTTAAACTTAGGGGCCGCTTGGCACCGCCCGTGCCCGGGGAAGGTGCTCCTCTACGGCTTAACTGCCACGCACGCTGGCCGGAGCTCTGGTACGGTCCGAACCGCGCGAAACGTCGCCACCGATCGTGTCCGGGGGAACGTGCTCTTCTTCGTCCACTCTCCTCTTCGCCCACGCTCTTCTTCGGCGCACGCCGGCCGTCTAACCGCTCCAGCGCCCCGTCGTGCCGCTCGGCGAAACTACAATGCCCCCGAATATTTTTTAGACCCGCGAAGCACTGAACCTGCGAAAGGTGAACCGCGAAGTAGCGAGGGTTCACTGTATGTATAAGACCAAGACCTACAAAAAAGTCTCTTGGAGCAATGAGCTAGGTTTTACAGGAAGTCGGCCATTTTGAATTTACTTAAAAGGGGGCGGGTCACCACAATGGACTTTGTGTAGAAATTATTATTGGGGCCCGAGCAGCGACCGCGGCGAGGTCCCTATTGTTTTTGTAGAAAATATTATTACTTTTATTATTATTATTATTATTATTATTAGGGCCTGAGCAGCGACCGCTGCGAAGTCCCTATTGTTTTTGTAGAAATTATTATTATTATTATTTTTCCGATTGTTCGATCGCATTTTTGACCCCCGAAACATGCACAAAAACTCACCAAACCTGGCAGTCTCATCGGGCATGGCGAAAAATTTGATATTTTAACGTCTAATATGAACAGGAAGTGAGTTATGAATTTTTGAAAGTCCGACTTTTGCCCTTTTTTGCATGTTTACAGGGGTCATTCTTTTGCACCCTGATCCTAAAGGCTTCATCTGATTGCCTTAAAATTCTGTCTGTAGCATCTGAAGACCTGGGACAAACACTGGGGCTAAAATTTTTTGTTTCCGAAATACTATATGACGGGGGCGGGGCATCAAAGTTTTCACTTAAGATTTCCTTCGCCGCAATGGACAAAATGCTTAATAACTCTCCTGCACATGCTGCTAAAAATCCAAAACTTCACATGTACATAAAGAGTCTGTACCTGAAGACATCTATATGTTTATATTCAGTTATACACCTTGCGCCAATCAATATCATTTTTTACATTTTGACGTACTGCACGGTGCCCTTTTAACGAATCTGATTGAAAATTGGCTAGAAAAGACTCAAGACATTGATCTTACTCTATCCCTATTTTTGTGACTTTCCTTCGAAGGGCGTGGCTATTACGGTGCCGCAGAGTCTGATTATTCTCCGTGGCAACAAAAGTTCCTGCAAAATGATTCAGATGATCCATCTTCTCGAAATTTTTCACATTTGAGGATATTCAGGCCCTGAAGACGGCTGCCAACTTATTTTTGATCGCAGTGGTAGCGCCACCAACTGGTTAAAACAAATATAAATTATTTTCGTTGATGTTTTTCTCCGGGCATGTTAACAAAATCTACCTTATATTTGCTCGGATGAGTGTTTAGGCCTTGAGCATGTCACAATACGAAAGTCTTTCGCCTTCTTCAGAGTGTCACATGATGGTGTCTTGTGACCCGCCTTTATCAGCTGATGTTCCATGAGGGCGTGACTTACCTGTCACAAGAATGAAGGCAAGTCACGCCCCCCGCTGTCCGTTCACTCCACCAAGATGCTGGTCCAGGTGGTAGAGAGGATGAAGGCTCCCTTGTCTCTGTTCATGGTTTTTATGCCTCGCTTGCAGATCTCAATGGCCTCTCTGATCCAGCGCTGTTGTTTGTTCTCTTCTGTGCGGATGACCCTGCCCTTCTCCCGGTCCATGATGTGGTTTTCCCTTTTGCAGTGGTCAGTGATTGCTGATTTGTAATGTTCATGTTGTGCTTGTTCTTTTACTGCTCTGATTTTTTTCATTTTTTTGACAGGTAAGTCACACCCTCATGGAACATCAGCTCAAGACACCATCATGCGACACTCTGAAGTAGGCGAAAGACTCGCCGAAACATGTCAGGTAAAAAATTAACCTAAAACATAATTGTCTGCTTTTAATGAATCAGTCAAATATCAATAATAAGAAGACAAAATGAACCTAATACAAATAAATGAATGCTTAATAACTCCCCTGCACATGCTCCTAAAAATCCAAACCTTCACCTGTAAATAAAACGTCCCGACCTGAAGACATCTTAATGTTATTATTTTGTTATACACACAGTGCCGCCAAGTGGAATCAAAAATTTGTTTTTATTTTAATTGTCACGTACTGCACGGTGCCCTTTCGACGAATCCGACTGAAAATTAGTCAGAAAAGACTCAAGACAATGATCTTACTCTCTGCCGAATTTTGTGACGTTTTGGCAAAAGGCGTGGCTATTACGGTGCTGAAAAGTCCGATTGTACTCTGTGGCAACAAAAGCTCCAGCAACATGACTCAGATGATCCTATCTTCTCGAAGTTGCACACATTTGAGGATACTTCAGCCCTGAAGACATCTACCAACTTATTTTTCATCGTAGTAGTAGCGCCCCCAACTGGTAAAAGCTAATACAAGTTATTTTCTTGGATGTTTTTCTCCGTGCAACTCAACAAGGTCGCCCTCATATATGCTCGGATGACTGTTTCGGCCATGAGGATGTCACAATACGAAATTCGTCCTTTTTCATGAAAAGTTGTGGGAGTGGCATTGCACTGTTCGGCAATAAAACAAAGCTGATTATGAGGTTCTAAATATGAACGACAACTCGTGAAACTTTACACACACATCAGGCCGAGCAAATTTATCAATATTTTATACGTTAGTTGTGCAGCTTTTTTGAAATGGCTCGCCATGGCCCTCGAGAAATTTTCAAAAAAGCAGCCCTGGTTGAGTGTTTCACCTCGCTTTTTGTAAATTTTATGGAGTACAGTGAACCCTCGGTTATCGCGGTTAATGGGGACCGAGACCACCCGCGAAAACTGAAAATCCGCGAAGTAGCGGCGCACCTTCAAAAATGCTTAAAAAAAATATATAATAAATATATAAATATATATATATATATATATATATATATATATATATATATATATATATATATACGGGGGGAGAGAGAGAGAGAGAGAGTGAAATTCATGTTATAACAAAAAAAACAAATTATTATTAAAACTTATTATTTTTTTATTCCCCAACCATTCTTTTAGTATTTATTTAATTACTCCGACTTTTACCTGCTGGTACGCCGTCCGGTGTGCCCTGTGAAATGAAAGGTGGCATTCTTTATTTATTTATTCATTTATTCATTCATAACTGACAGCCTCGCGCTCCGCTTGTGCCCGGCAGAAGAGGTGCTCCAATTCGGCTTAACTGTGACACACGCCCGCCCTCCTCCCCCGGAGCTTCCATTCGGTTAAACTTAGGGGCCGCTTGGCACCGCCCGTGCCCGGGGAAGGTGCTCCTCTTCGGCTTACTGTGACGCGAGCATGCCCTCCTCCTCCGGAGCTTCCATTCGGTTAAACTTAGGGGCCGCTTGGAACCGCCCGTGCCCGGGGAAGGTGCTCCTCTTCGGCTTACTGTGACGCGAGCATGCCCTCCTCCTCCGGAGCTTCCATTCGGTTAAACTCAGGGGCCGCTTGGAACCGCCCGTGCCCGGGGAAGGTGCTCCTCTACGGCTTAACTGCCACGCACGCCGGCCGGAGCTCTGGTACGGTCCGAACCGCGCGAAACGTCGCCACCGATCGTGTCCGGGGGAACGTGCTCTTCTTCGTCCACTCTCCTCTTCGCCCACGCTCTTCTTCGGCGCACGCCGGCCGTCTAACCGCTCCAGCGCCCCGTCGTGCCGCTCGGCGAAACTACAATGCCCCCGAATATTTTTTAGACCCGCGAAGCACTGAACCCGCGAAAGGTGAACCTCGAAGTAGCGAGGGTTCACTGTATGTATAAGACCAAGACCTACAAAAAAGTCTCTTGGAGCAATGAGCTAGGTTTTACAGGAAGTCGGCCATTTTGAATTTACTTAAAAGGGGGCGGGTCTCCACAATGGACTTTGTGTAGAAATTATTATTGGGGCCCGAGCAGCGACCGCGGCGAGGTCCCTATTGTTTTTGTAGAAAATATTATTACTTTTATTATTATTATTATTATTATTATTATTATTATTAGGGCCTGAGCAGCGACCGCTGCGAAGTCCCTATTGTTTTTGTAGAAATTATTATTATTATTATTTTTCCGATTGTTCGATCGCATTTTTGACCCCCGAAACATGCACAAAAACTCACCAAACTTGGCAGTCTCATCGGGCATGGCGAAAAATTTGATATTTTTTAACGTCTAATATGAACAGGAAGTGAGTTATGAATTTTTGAAAGTCCGACTTTTGCCCTTTTTTGCATGTTTACAGGGGTCATTCTTTTGCACCCTGATCCTAAAGGCTTCATCTGATTGCCTTAAAGTTCTGTCTGGAGCATCTTAAGACCTGGGACAAACACTGGGGCTAAAATTTTTTGTTTCCGAAATACTATATGACGGGGGCGGGGCTTCAAAGTTTTCACTTAAGATTTCCTTCGCCGCAATGGACAAAATGCTTAATAACTCTCCTGCCCGTGCTGCTAAAAATCCAAAACTTCACATGTACATAAAGAGTCGGTACCTGAAGACATCTATATGTTTATATTCAGTTATACACCTTGCGCCAATCAATATAAATGTTTACATTTTGACGTACTGCACGGTGCCCTTTTAACGAATCCGACTGAAAATTGGCTAGAAAAGACTCAAGACATTGATCTTACTCTATCCCTATTTTTATGACTTTCCTTCAAAGGGCGTGGCTATTACGGTGCCGCAGAGTCTGATTATTCTCCGTGGCAACAAAAGTTCCTGCAAAATGATTCAGATGATCCATCTTCTGGAAATCTTTCACATTTGAGGATATTCAGGCCCTGAAGACGGCTGCCAACTTATTTTTGATCGCAGTGGTAGCGCCACCAACTGGTTAAAACAAATACAAATTATTTTCGTTGATGTTTTTCTCCGGGCAGGTTAACAAAATCTACCTTATATTTGCTCGGATGAGTGTTTAGGCCTTGAGCATGTCACAATACGAAAGTCTTTCGCCTTCTTCAGAGTGTCACATGATGGTGTCTTGTGACCCGTCTTTATCAGCTGATGTTCCATGAGGGCGTGACTTACCTGTCACAAGAATGAAGGCAAGTCACGCCCCCCGCTGTCCGTTCACTCCGCCAAGATGCTGGTCCAGGTGGTAGAGAGGATGAAGGCTCCCTTGTCTCTGTTCATGGTTTTTATGCCTCGCTTGCAGATCTCAATGGCCTCTCTGATCCAGCGCTGTTGTTTGTTCTCTTCTGTGCGGATGACCCTGCCCTTCTCCCGGTCCATGATGTGGTTTTCCCTTTTGCAGTGGTCAGTGATTGCTGATTTGTAATGTTCATGTTGTGCTTGTTCTTTTACTGCTCTGATTTTTTCATTTTTTTGACAGGTAAGTCACACCCTCATGGAACATCAGCTCAAGACACCATCATGCGACACTCTGAAGAAGGCGAAAGACTCGCCGAAACATGTCAGGTAAAAAATTAACCTAAAACATAATTGTCTGCTTTTAATGAATCAGTCAAATATCAATAATAAGAAGACAAAATGAACCTAATACAAATAAATGAATGCTTAATAACTCCCCTGCACATGCTCCTAAAAATCCAAACCTTCACCTGTAAATAAAACGTCCCGACCTGAAGACATCTTAATGTTATTATTTTGTTATACACACAGTGCCGCCAAGTGGAATCAAAAATTTGTTTTTATTTTAATTTTCACGTACTGCATGGTGCCCTTTTGACGAATCCGACTGAAAATTAGTCAGAAAAGACTTAAGACAATGATCTTACTCTCTGCCGAATTTTGTGACGTTTTGGCAAAAGGCGTGGCTATTAAGGTGCTGAAAAGTCCGATTGTACTCTGTGGCAACAAAAGCTCCGGCAACATGACTCAGATGATCCTATCTTCTCGAAGTTGTACACATTTGAGGATACTTCAGCCCTGAAGACATCTACCAACTTATTTTACATCGTAGTAGTAGCGCCACCAACTGGTAAAAGCTAATACAAGTTATTTTCTTGGATGTTTTTCTCCGTGCAACTCAACAAGGTCGCCCTCATATATGCTCGGATGACTGTTTCGGCCATGAGGATGTCACAATACGAAATTCGTGATTTTTCGTGAAAAGTTGTGGGAGTGGCATTGCACTGTTCAGCAATAAAACAAAGCTGATTATGAGGTTCTAAATATGAACGACAACTCGTAAAACTTTACACACACATCAGGCCGAGCAAATTTATCAATATTTTATACGTTAGTTGTGCAGCTTTTTTGAAATGGCTCGCCATGGCCCTCGAGAAATGTTAAAAAAAAAGCAGCTCTGGTTGAGTGTTTCACCTCGCTTTTTGTAAATTTTATGGAGTACAGTGAACCCTCGGTTATCGCGGTTAATGGGGACCGAGACCACCCGCGAAAACTGAAAATCCGCGAAGTAGCGGCGCACCTTCAAAAATGCTTAAAAAAAATATACAATATATATAATAAATATATAAATATATATATATATATATATATATATATATATATATATATATATATATACGGGGAGAGAGCGAGTGAAATTCATGTTATAACAAAAAAAACAAATTATTATTAAAACGTATTATTTTTTTATTCCCCAGCCATTCTTTTTGTATTTATTTAATTACTCCGACTTTTACCTGCTGGTACGCCGTCCGGTGTGCCCTGTGAAATGAAAGGTGGCATTCTTTATTTATTTATTCATTTATACATTCATAACTGACAGCCTCGCGCTCCGCTCGTGCCCGGGCAGAAGAGGTGCTCCAATTTGGCTTAACTGTGACACACGCCCGTCCTCCTCCCCCGGAGCTTCCATTCGGTTAAACTTAGGGGCCGCTTGGCACCGCCCGTGCCCGGGGAAGGTGCTCCTCTTCGGCTTACTGTGACGCGAGCATGCCCTCCTCCTCCGGAGCTTCCATTCGGTTAAACTTAGGGGCCGCTTGGAACCGCCCGTGCCCGGGGAAGGTGCTCCTCTTCGGCTTACTGTGACGCGAGCATGCCCTCCTCCTCCGGAGCTTTCATTCGGTTAAACTTAGGGGCCGCTTGGCACTGCCCGTGCCCGGGGAAGGTGCTCCTCTACGGCTTAACTGCCACGCACGCTGGCCGGAGCTCTGGTACGGTCCGAACCGCGCGAAACGTCGCCACCGATCGTGTCCGGGGGAACGTGCTCTTCTTCGTCCACTCTCCTCTTCGCCCACGCTCTTCTTCGGCGCACGCCGGCCGTCTAACCGCTCCAGCGCCCCGTCGTGCCGCTCGGCGAAACTACAATGCGCCCGAATATTTTTTAGACCCGCGAAGCACTGAACCCGCGAAAGGTGAACCGCGAAGTAGCGAGGGTTCACTGTATGTATAAGACCAAGACCTACAAAAAAGTCTCTTGGAGCAATGAGCTAGGTTTTACAGGAAGTCGGCCATTTTGAATTTACTTAAAAGGGGGCGGGTCACCACAATGGACTTTGTGTAGAAATTATTATTGGGGCCCGAGCAGCGACCGCGGCGAGGTCCCTATTGTTTTTGTAGAAAATATTATTACTTTTATTATTATTATTATTATTATTATTAGGGCCTGAGCAGCGACCGCTGCGAAGTCCCTATTGTTTTTGTTGAAATTATTATTATTATTATTTTTCCGATTGTTCGATCGCATTTTTGACCCCTGAAACATGCACAAAAACTCACCAAACTTGGCAGTCTCATCGGGCATGGCGAAAAATTTGATATTTTAACGTCTAATATGAACAGGAAGTGAGTTATGAATTTTTGAAAGTCCGACTTTTGCCCTTTTTTGCATGTTTACAGGGGTCATTCTTTTGCACCCTGATCCTAAAGGCTTCATCTGATTGCCTTAAAATTCTGTCTGTAGCATCTGAAGACCTGGCACAAACACTGGGGCTAAAATTTTTTGTTTCCGAAATACTATATGACGGGGGCGGGGCATCAAAGTTTTCACTTAAGATTTCCTTCGCCGCAATGGACAAAATGCTTAATAACTCTCCTGCACATGCTGCTAAAAATCCAAAACTTCACATGTACATAAAGAGTCTGTACCTGAAGACATCTATATGTTTATATTCAGTTATACACCTTGCGCCAATCAATATCATTTTTTACATTTTGACGTACTGCACGGTGCCCTTTTAACGAATCTGATTGAAAATTGGCTAGAAAAGACTCAAGACATTGATCTTACTCTATCCCTATTTTTGTGACTTTCCTTCGAAGGGCGTGGCTATTACGGTGCCGCAGAGTCTGATTATTCTCCGTGGCAACAAAAGTTCCTGCAAAATGATTCAGATGATCCATCTTCTCGAAATTTTTCACATTTGAGGATATTCAGGCCCTGAAGACGGCTGCCAACTTATTTTTGATCGCAGTGGTAGCGCCACCAACTGGTTAAAACAAATACAAATCATTTTCGTTGATTTTTTTCTCCGGGCAGGTTAACAAAATCTACCTTACATTTGCTCGGATGAGTGTTTAGGCCTTGAGGATGTCACAATACGAAAGTCTTTCGCCTTCTTCAGAGTGTCACATGATGGTGTCTTGTGGCCCGTCTTTATCAGCTGATGTTCCATGAGGGCGTGACTTACCTGTCACAAGAATGAAGGCAAGTCACGCCCCCCGCTGTCCGTTCACTCCGCCAAAATGCTGCTCCAGGTGGTAGAGAGGATGAAGGCTCCCTTGTCTCTGTTCATGGTTTTTATGCCTCGCTTGCAGATCTCAATGGCCTCTCTGATCCAGCGCTGTTGTTTGTTCTCTTCGGTGCGGATGACCCTGCCCTTCTCCCGGTCCATGATGTGGTTTTCCCTTTTGCAGTGGTCAGTGATTGCTGATTTGTAATGTTCATGTTGTGCTTGTTCTTTTACTGCTCTGATTTTTCATTTTTTTGACAGGTAAGTCACACCCTCATGGAACATCAGCTGATAAAGACGGGTCTCAAGACACCATCATGCGACACTCTGAAGAAGGCGAAAGACTCGCCGAAACATGTCAGGTAAAAAATTAACCTAAAACATAATTGTCTGCTTTTAATGAATCAGTCAAATATCAATAATAAGAAGACAAAATGAACCTAATACAAATAAATGAATGCTTAATAACTCCCCTGCACATGCTCCTAAAAATCCAAACCTTCACCTGTAAATAAAACGTCCCGACCTGAAGACATCTTAATGTTATTATTTTGTTATACACACAGTGCCGCCAAGTGGAATCAAAAATTTGTTTTTATTTTAATTTTCACGTACTGCACGGTGCCCTTTTGACGAATCCGACTGAAAATTAGTCAGAAAAGACTCAAGACAATGATCTTACTCTCTGCCGAATTTTGTGACGTTTTGGCAAAAGGCGTGGCTATTAAGGTGCTGAAAAGTCCGATTGTACTCTGTGGCAACAAAAGCTCCGGCAACATGACTCAGATCATCCTATCTTCTCGAAGTTGTACACATTTGAGGATACTTCAGCCCTGAAGACATCTACCAACTTATTTTATATCGTAGTAGTAGCGCCACCAACTGGTAAAAGCTAATACAAGTTATTTTCTTGGATGTTTTTCTCCGTGCAACTCAACAAGGTCGCCCTCATATATGCTCGGATGACTGTTTCGGCCATGAGGATGTCACAATACGAAATTCGTGATTTTTCGTGAAAAGTTGTGGGAGTGGCATTGCACTGTTCGGCAATAAAACAAAGCTGATTATGAGGTTCTAAATATGAACAACAACTCGTAAAACTTTACACACACATCAGGCCGAGCAAATTTATCAATATTTTATACGTTAGTTGTGCAGCTTTTTTGAAATGGCTCGCCATGGCCCTCGAGAAATGTTAAAAAAAAGCAGCTCTGGTTGAGTGTTTCACCTCGCTTTTTGTAAATTTTATGGAGTACAGTGAACCCTCGGTTATCGCGGTTAATGGGGACCGAGACCACCCGCGAAAACTGAAAATCCGCGAAGTAGCGGCGCACCTTCAAAAATGCTTAAAAAAAATATACAATATATATAATAAATATATATATATATATATATATATATATATATATATATATATATATATATACGGGGAGAGAGAGAGTGAAATTCATGTTATAACAAAAAAACCAAATTATTATTAAAACGTATTATTTTTTTATTCCCCAGCCATTCTTTTTGTATTTATTTAATTACTCCGACTTTTACCTGCTGGTACGCCGTCCGGTGTGCCCTGTGAAATGAAAGGTGGCATTCTTTATTTATTTATTCATTTATACATTCATAACTGACAGCCTCGCGCTCCGCTCGTGCCCGGGCAGAAGAGGTGCTCCAATTTGGCTTAACTGTGACACACGCCCGTCCTCCTCCCCCGGAGCTTCCATTCGGTTAAACTTAGGGGCCGCTTGGCACCGCCCGTGCCCGGGGAAGGTGCTCCTCTTCGGCTTACTGTGACGCGAGCATGCCCTCCTCCTCCGGAGCTTCCATTCGGTTACACTTAGGGGCCGCTTGGAACCGCCCGTGCCCGGGGAAGGTGCTCCTCTTCGGCTTACTGTGACGCGAGCATGCCCTCCTCCTCCGGAGCTTCCATTCGGTTAAACTTAGGGGCCGCTTGGCACTGCCCGTGCCCGGGGAAGGTGCTCCTCTACGGCTTAACTGCCACGCACGCTGGCCGGAGCTCTGGTACGGTCCGAACCGCGCGAAACGTCGCCACCGATCGTGTCCGGGGGAACGTGCTCTTCTTCGTCCACTCTCCTCTTCGCCCACGCTCTTCTTCGGCGCACGCCGGCCGTCTAACCGCTCCAGCGCCCCGTCGTGCCGCTCGGCGAAACTACAATGCGCCCGAATATTTTTTCGACCCGCGAAGCACTGAACCCGCGAAAGGTGAACCGCGAAGTAGCGAGGGTTCACTGTATGTATAAGACCAAGACCTACAAAAAAGTCTCTTGGAGCAATGAGCTAGGTTTTACAGGAAGTCGGCCATTTTGAATTTACTTAAAAGGGGGCGGGTCACCACAATGGACTTTGTGTAGAAATTATTATTGGGGCCCGAGCAGCGACCGCGGCGAGGTCCCTATTGTTTTTGTAGAAAATATTATTACTTTTATTATTATTATTATTATTATTATTATTATTATTAGGGCCTGAGCAGCGACCGCTGCGAAGTCCCTATTGTTTTTGTAGAAATTATTATTATTATTATTTTTCCGATTGTTCGATCGCATTTTTGACCCCCGAAACATGCACAAAAACTCACCAAACTTGGCAGTCTCATCGGGCATGGCGAAAAATTTGATATTTTTTAACGTCTAATATGAACAGGAAGTGAGTTATGAATTTTTGAAAGTCCGACTTTTGCCCTTTTTTGCATGTTTACAGGGGTCATTCTTTTGCACCCTGATCCTAAAGGCTTCATCTGATTGCCTTAAAGTTCTGTCTGGAGCATCTTAAGACCTGGGACAAACACTGGGGCTAAAATTTTTTGTTTCCGAAATACTATATGACGGGGGCGGGGCTTCAAAGTTTTCACTTAAGATTTCCTTCGCCGCAATGGACAAAATGCTTAATAACTCTCCTGCCCGTGCTGCTAAAAATCCAAAACTTCACATGTACATAAAGAGTCGGTACCTGAAGACATCTATATGTTTATATTCAGTTATACACCTTGCGCCAATCAATATAAATGTTTACATTTTGACGTACTGCACGGTGCCCTTTTAACGAATCCGACTGAAAATTGGCTAGAAAAGACTCAAGACATTGATCTTACTCTATCCCTATTTTTATGACTTTCCTTCAAAGGGCGTGGCTATTACGGTGCCGCAGAGTCTGATTATTCTCCGTGGCAACAAAAGTTCCTGCAAAATGATTCAGATGATCCATCTTCTGGAAATCTTTCACATTTGAGGATATTCAGGCCCTGAAGACGGCTGCCAACTTATTTTTGATCGCAGTGGTAGCGCCACCAACTGGTTAAAACAAATACAAATTATTTTCGTTGATGTTTTTCTCCGGGCAGGTTAACAAAATCTACCTTATATTTGCTCGGATGAGTGTTTAGGCCTTGAGCATGTCACAATACGAAAGTCTTTCGCCTTCTTCAGAGTGTCACATGATGGTGTCTTGTGACCCGTCTTTATCAGCTGATGTTCCATGAGGGCGTGACTTACCTGTCACAAGAATGAAGGCAAGTCACGCCCCCCGCTGTCCGTTCACTCCGCCAAGATGCTGGTCCAGGTGGTAGAGAGGATGAAGGCTCCCTTGTCTCTGTTCATGGTTTTTATGCCTCGCTTGCAGATCTCAATGGCCTCTCTGATCCAGCGCTGTTGTTTGTTCTCTTCTGTGCGGATGACCCTGCCCTTCTCCCGGTCCATGATGTGGTTTTCCCTTTTGCAGTGGTCAGTGATTGCTGATTTGTAATGTTCATGTTGTGCTTGTTCTTTTACTGCTCTGATTTTTTCATTTTTTTGACAGGTAAGTCACACCCTCATGGAACATCAGCTCAAGACACCATCATGCGACACTCTGAAGAAGGCGAAAGACTCGCCGAAACATGTCAGGTAAAAAATTAACCTAAAACATAATTGTCTGCTTTTAATGAATCAGTCAAATATCAATAATAAGAAGACAAAATGAACCTAATACAAATAAATGAATGCTTAATAACTCCCCTGCACATGCTCCTAAAAATCCAAACCTTCACCTGTAAATAAAACGTCCCGACCTGAAGACATCTTAATGTTATTATTTTGTTATACACACAGTGCCGCCAAGTGGAATCAAAAATTTGTTTTTATTTTAATTTTCACGTACTGCATGGTGCCCTTTTGACGAATCCGACTGAAAATTAGTCAGAAAAGACTTAAGACAATGATCTTACTCTCTGCCGAATTTTGTGACGTTTTGGCAAAAGGCGTGGCTATTAAGGTGCTGAAAAGTCCGATTGTACTCTGTGGCAACAAAAGCTCCGGCAACATGACTCAGATGATCCTATCTTCTCGAAGTTGTACACATTTGAGGATACTTCAGCCCTGAAGACATCTACCAACTTATTTTACATCGTAGTAGTAGCGCCACCAACTGGTAAAAGCTAATACAAGTTATTTTCTTGGATGTTTTTCTCCGTGCAACTCAACAAGGTCGCCCTCATATATGCTCGGATGACTGTTTCGGCCATGAGGATGTCACAATACGAAATTCGTGATTTTTCGTGAAAAGTTGTGGGAGTGGCATTGCACTGTTCAGCAATAAAACAAAGCTGATTATGAGGTTCTAAATATGAACGACAACTCGTAAAACTTTACACACACATCAGGCCGAGCAAATTTATCAATATTTTATACGTTAGTTGTGCAGCTTTTTTGAAATGGCTCGCCATGGCCCTCGAGAAATGTTAAAAAAAAAGCAGCTCTGGTTGAGTGTTTCACCTCGCTTTTTGTAAATTTTATGGAGTACAGTGAACCCTCGGTTATCGCGGTTAATGGGGACCGAGACCACCCGCGAAAACTGAAAATCCGCGAAGTAGCGGCGCACCTTCAAAAATGCTTAAAAAAAATATACAATATATATAATAAATATATAAATATATATATATATATATATATATATATATATATATATACGGGGAGAGAGCGAGTGAAATTCATGTTATAACAAAAAAAACAAATTATTATTAAAACGTATTATTTTTTTATTCCCCAGCCATTCTTTTTGTATTTATTTAATTACTCCGACTTTTACCTGCTGGTACGCCGTCCGGTGTGCCCTGTGAAATGAAAGGTGGCATTCTTTATTTATTTATTCATTTATACATTCATAACTGACAGCCTCGCGCTCCGCTCGTGCCCGGGCAGAAGAGGTGCTCCAATTTGGCTTAACTGTGACACACGCCCGTCCTCCTCCCCCGGAGCTTCCATTCGGTTAAACTTAGGGGCCGCTTGGCACCGCCCGTGCCCGGGGAAGGTGCTCCTCTTCGGCTTACTGTGACGCGAGCATGCCCTCCTCCTCCGGAGCTTCCATTCGGTTAAACTTAGGGGCCGCTTGGAACCGCCCGTGCCCGGGGAAGGTGCTCCTCTTCGGCTTACTGTGACGCGAGCATGCCCTCCTCCTCCGGAGCTTTCATTCGGTTAAACTTAGGGGCCGCTTGGCACTGCCCGTGCCCGGGGAAGGTGCTCCTCTACGGCTTAACTGCCACGCACGCTGGCCGGAGCTCTGGTACGGTCCGAACCGCGCGAAACGTCGCCACCGATCGTGTCCGGGGGAACGTGCTCTTCTTCGTCCACTCTCCTCTTCGCCCACGCTCTTCTTCGGCGCACGCCGGCCGTCTAACCGCTCCAGCGCCCCGTCGTGCCGCTCGGCGAAACTACAATGCGCCCGAATATTTTTTAGACCCGCGAAGCACTGAACCCGCGAAAGGTGAACCGCGAAGTAGCGAGGGTTCACTGTATGTATAAGACCAAGACCTACAAAAAAGTCTCTTGGAGCAATGAGCTAGGTTTTACAGGAAGTCGGCCATTTTGAATTTACTTAAAAGGGGGCGGGTCACCACAATGGACTTTGTGTAGAAATTATTATTGGGGCCCGAGCAGCGACCGCGGCGAGGTCCCTATTGTTTTTGTAGAAAATATTATTACTTTTATTATTATTATTATTATTATTATTAGGGCCTGAGCAGCGACCGCTGCGAAGTCCCTATTGTTTTTGTTGAAATTATTATTATTATTATTTTTTTCCGATTGTTCGATCGCATTTTTGACCCCTGAAACATGCACAAAAACTCACCAAACTTGGCAGTCTCATCGGGCATGGCGAAAAATTTGATATTTTAACGTCTAATATGAACAGGAAGTGAGTTATGAATTTTTGAAAGTCCGACTTTTGCCCTTTTTTGCATGTTTACAGGGGTCATTCTTTTGCACCCTGATCCTAAAGGCTTCATCTGATTGCCTTAAAATTCTGTCTGTAGCATCTGAAGACCTGGCACAAACACTGGGGCTAAAATTTTTTGTTTCCGAAATACTATATGACGGGGGCGGGGCATCAAAGTTTTCACTTAAGATTTCCTTCGCCGCAATGGACAAAATGCTTAATAACTCTCCTGCACATGCTGCTAAAAATCCAAAACTTCACATGTACATAAAGAGTCTGTACCTGAAGACATCTATATGTTTATATTCAGTTATACACCTTGCGCCAATCAATATCATTTTTTACATTTTGACGTACTGCACGGTGCCCTTTTAACGAATCTGATTGAAAATTGGCTAGAAAAGACTCAAGACATTGATCTTACTCTATCCCTATTTTTGTGACTTTCCTTCGAAGGGCGTGGCTATTACGGTGCCGCAGAGTCTGATTATTCTCCGTGGCAACAAAAGTTCCTGCAAAATGATTCAGATGATCCATCTTCTCGAAATTTTTCACATTTGAGGATATTCAGGCCCTGAAGACGGCTGCCAACTTATTTTTGATCGCAGTGGTAGCGCCACCAACTGGTTAAAACAAATACAAATCATTTTCGTTGATTTTTTTCTCCGGGCAGGTTAACAAAATCTACCTTACATTTGCTCGGATGAGTGTTTAGGCCTTGAGGATGTCACAATACGAAAGTCTTTCGCCTTCTTCAGAGTGTCACATGATGGTGTCTTGTGGCCCGTCTTTATCAGCTGATGTTCCATGAGGGCGTGACTTACCTGTCACAAGAATGAAGGCAAGTCACGCCCCCCGCTGTCCGTTCACTCCGCCAAAATGCTGCTCCAGGTGGTAGAGAGGATGAAGGCTCCCTTGTCTCTGTTCATGGTTTTTATGCCTCGCTTGCAGATCTCAATGGCCTCTCTGATCCAGCGCTGTTGTTTGTTCTCTTCGGTGCGGATGACCCTGCCCTTCTCCCGGTCCATGATGTGGTTTTCCCTTTTGCAGTGGTCAGTGATTGCTGATTTGTAATGTTCATGTTGTGCTTGTTCTTTTACTGCTCTGATTTTTCATTTTTTTGACAGGTAAGTCACACCCTCATGGAACATCAGCTGATAAAGACGGGTCTCAAGACACCATCATGCGACACTCTGAAGAAGGCGAAAGACTCGCCGAAACATGTCAGGTAAAAAATTAACCTAAAACATAATTGTCTGCTTTTAATGAATCAGTCAAATATCAATAATAAGAAGACAAAATGAACCTAATACAAATAAATGAATGCTTAATAACTCCCCTGCACATGCTCCTAAAAATCCAAACCTTCACCTGTAAATAAAACGTCCCGACCTGAAGACATCTTAATGTTATTATTTTGTTATACACACAGTGCCGCCAAGTGGAATCAAAAATTTGTTTTTATTTTAATTTTCACGTACTGCACGGTGCCCTTTTGACGAATCCGACTGAAAATTAGTCAGAAAAGACTCAAGACAATGATCTTACTCTCTGCCGAATTTTGTGACGTTTTGGCAAAAGGCGTGGCTATTAAGGTGCTGAAAAGTCCGATTGTACTCTGTGGCAACAAAAGCTCCGGCAACATGACTCAGATCATCCTATCTTCTCGAAGTTGTACACATTTGAGGATACTTCAGCCCTGAAGACATCTACCAACTTATTTTATATCGTAGTAGTAGCGCCACCAACTGGTAAAAGCTAATACAAGTTATTTTCTTGGATGTTTTTCTCCGTGCAACTCAACAAGGTCGCCCTCATATATGCTCGGATGACTGTTTCGGCCATGAGGATGTCACAATACGAAATTCGTGATTTTTCGTGAAAAGTTGTGGGAGTGGCATTGCACTGTTCGGCAATAAAACAAAGCTGATTATGAGGTTCTAAATATGAACGACAACTCGTAAAACTTTACACACACATCAGGCCGAGCAAATTTATCAATATTTTATACGTTAGTTGTGCAGCTTTTTTGAAATGGCTCGCCATGGCCCTCGAGAAATGTTAAAAAAAAGCAGCTCTGGTTGAGTGTTTCACCTCGCTTTTTGTAAATTTTATGGAGTACAGTGAACCCTCGGTTATCGCGGTTAATGGGGACCGAGACCACCCGCGAAAACTGAAAATCCGCGAAGTAGCGGCGCACCTTCAAAAATGCTTAAAAAAAATATACAATATATATAATAAATATATATATATATATATATATATATATATATATATATATATATATATATACGGGGAGAGAGAGGAGAGAGAGAGTGAAATTCATGTTATAACAAAAAAACCAAATTATTATTAAAACGTATTATTTTTTTATTCCCCAGCCATTCTTTTTGTATTTATTTAATTACTCCGACTTTTACCTGCTGGTACGCCGTCCGGTGTGCCCTGTGAAATGAAAGGTGGCATTCTTTATTTATTTATTCATTTATACATTCATAACTGACAGCCTCGCGCTCCGCTCGTGCCCGGGCAGAAGAGGTGCTCCAATTTGGCTTAACTGTGACACACGCCCGTCCTCCTCCCCCGGAGCTTCCATTCGGTTAAACTTAGGGGCCGCTTGGCACCGCCCGTGCCCGGGGAAGGTGCTCCTCTTCGGCTTACTGTGACGCGAGCATGCCCTCCTCCTCCGGAGCTTCCATTCGGTTACACTTAGGGGCCGCTTGGAACCGCCCGTGCCCGGGGAAGGTGCTCCTCTTCGGCTTACTGTGACGCGAGCATGCCCTCCTCCTCCGGAGCTTCCATTCGGTTAAACTTAGGGGCCGCTTGGCACTGCCCGTGCCCGGGGAAGGTGCTCCTCTACGGCTTAACTGCCACGCACGCTGGCCGGAGCTCTGGTACGGTCCGAACCGCGCGAAACGTCGCCACCGATCGTGTCCGGGGGAACGTGCTCTTCTTCGTCCACTCTCCTCTTCGCCCACGCTCTTCTTCGGCGCACGCCGGCCGTCTAACCGCTCCAGCGCCCCGTCGTGCCGCTCGGCGAAACTACAATGCGCCCGAATATTTTTTCGACCCGCGAAGCACTGAACCCGCGAAAGGTGAACCGCGAAGTAGCGAGGGTTCACTGTATGTATAAGACCAAGACCTACAAAAAAGTCTCTTGGAGCAATGAGCTAGGTTTTACAGGAAGTCGGCCATTTTGAATTTACTTAAAAGGGGGCGGGTCACCACAATGGACTTTGTGTAGAAATTATTATTGGGGCCCGAGCAGCGACCGCGGCGAGGTCCCTATTGTTTTTGTAGAAAATATTATTACTTTTATTATTATTATTATTATTATTATTAGGGCCTGAGCAGCGACCGCTGCGAAGTCCCTATTGTTTTTGTTGAAATTATTATTATTATTATTTTTCCGATTGTTCGATCGCATTTTTGACCCCTGAAACATGCACAAAAACTCACCAAACTTGGCAGTCTCATCGGGCATGGCGAAAAATTTGATATTTTCACGTCTAATATGAACAGGAAGTGAGTTATGAATTTTTGAAAGTCCGACTTTTGCCCTTTTTTGCATGTTTACAGGGGTCATTCTTTTGCACCCTGATCCTAAAGGCTTCATCTGATTGCCTTAAAATTCTGTCTGTAGCATCTGAAGACCTGGCACAAACACTGGGGCTAAAGTTTTTTGTTTCCGAAATACTATATGACGGGGGCGGGGCATCAAAGTTTTCACTTAAGATTTCCTTCGCCGCAATGGACAAAATGCTTAATAACTCTCCTGCACATGCTGCTAAAAATCCAAAACTTCACATGTACATATAGAGTCTGTACCTGAAGACATCTATATGTTTATATTCAGTTATACACCTTGCGCCAATCAATATCATTTTTTACATTTTGACGTACTGCACGGTGCCCTTTTAACGAATCTGATTGAAAATTGGCTAGAAAAGACTCAAGACATTGATCTTACTCTATCCCTATTTTTGTGACTTTCCTTCGAAGGGCGTGGCTATTACGGTGCCGCAGAGTCTGATTATTCTCCGTGGCAACAAAAGTTCCTGCAAAATGATTCAGATGATCCATCTTCTCGAAATTTTTCACATTTGAGGATATTCAGGCCCTGAAGACGGCTGCCAACTTATTTTTGATCGCAGTGGTAGCGCCACCAACTGGTTAAAACAAATACAAATCATTTTCGTTGATTTTTTTCTCCGGGCAGGTTAACAAAATCTACCTTACATTTGCTCGGATGAGTGTTTAGGCCTTGAGGATGTCACAATACGAAAGTCTTTCGCCTTCTTCAGAGTGTCACATGATGGTGTCTTGTGGCCCGTCTTTATCAGCTGATGTTCCATGAGGGCGTGACTTACCTGTCACAAGAATGAAGGCAAGTCACGCCCCCCGCTGTCCGTTCACTCCGCCAAAATGCTGCTCCAGGTGGTAGAGAGGATGAAGGCTCCCTTGTCTCTGTTCATGGTTTTTATGCCTCGCTTGCAGATCTCAATGGCCTCTCTGATCCAGCGCTGTTGTTTGTTCTCTTCGGTGCGGATGACCCTGCCCTTCTCCCGGTCCATGATGTGGTTTTCCCTTTTGCAGTGGTCAGTGATTGCTGATTTGTAATGTTCATGTTGTGCTTGTTCTTTTACTGCTCTGATTTTTCATTTTTTTGACAGGTAAGTCACACCCTCATGGAACATCAGCTGATAAAGACGGGTCTCAAGACACCATCATGCGACACTCTGAAGAAGGCGAAAGACTCGCCGAAACATGTCAGGTAAAAAATTAACCTAAAACATAATTGTCTGCTTTTAATGAATCAGTCAAATATCAATAATAAGAAGACAAAATGAACCTAATACAAATAAATGAATGCTTAATAACTCCCCTGCACATGCTCCTAAAAATCCAAACCTTCACCTGTAAATAAAACGTCCCGACCTGAAGACATCTTAATGTTATTATTTTGTTATACACACAGTGCCGCCAAGTGGAATCAAAAATTTGTTTTTATTTTAATTTTCACGTACTGCACGGTGCCCTTTTGACGAATCCGACTGAAAATTAGTCAGAAAAGACTCAAGACAATGATCTTACTCTCTGCCGAATTTTGTGACGTTTTGGCAAAAGGCGTGGCTATTAAGGTGCTGAAAAGTCCGATTGTACTCTGTGGCAACAAAAGCTCCGGCAACATGACTCAGATCATCCTATCTTCTCGAAGTTGTACACATTTGAGGATACTTCAGCCCTGAAGACATCTACCAACTTATTTTATATCGTAGTAGTAGCGCCACCAACTGGTAAAAGCTAATACAAGTTATTTTCTTGGATGTTTTTCTCCGTGCAACTCAACAAGGTCGCCCTCATATATGCTCGGATGACTGTTTCGGCCATGAGGATGTCACAATACGAAATTCGTGATTTTTCGTGAAAAGTTGTGGGAGTGGCATTGCACTGTTCGGCAATAAAACAAAGCTGATTATGAGGTTCTAAATATGAACGACAACTCGTAAAACTTTACACACACATCAGGCCGAGCAAATTTATCAATATTTTATACGTTAGTTGTGCAGCTTTTTTGAAATGGCTCGCCATGGCCCTCGAGAAATGTTAAAAAAAAGCAGCTCTGGTTGAGTGTTTCACCTCGCTTTTTGTAAATTTTATGGAGTACAGTGAACCCTCGGTTATCGCGGTTAATGGGGACCGAGACCACCCGCGAAAACTGAAAATCCGCGAAGTAGCGGCGCACCTTCAAAAATGCTTAAAAAAAATATACAATATATATAATAAATATATATATATATATATATATATATATATATATATATATATATATATATATATATATATACGGGGAGAGAGAGAGTGAAATTCATGTTATAACAAAAAAACCAAATTATTATTAAAACGTATTATTTTTTTATTCCCCAGCCATTCTTTTTGTATTTATTTAATTACTCCGACTTTTACCTGCTGGTACGCCGTCCGGTGTGCCCTGTGAAATGAAAGGTGGCATTCTTTATTTATTTATTCATTTATTCATTCATAACTGACAGCCTCGCGCTCCGCTCGTGCCCGGGCAGAAGAGGTGCTCCAATTTGGCTTAACTGTGACACACGCCCGTCCTCCTCCGTCCGGAGCTTCCATTCGGTTAAACTTAGGGGCCGCTTGGCACCGCCCGTGCCCGGGGAAGGTGCTCCTCTTCGGCTTACTGTGACGCGAGCATGCCCTCCTCCTCCGGAGCTTCCATTCGGTTAAACTTAGGGGCCGCTTGGAACCGCCCGTGCCCGGGGAAGGTGCTCCTCTTCGGCTTACTGTGACGCGAGCATGCCCTCCTCCTCCGGAGCTTCCATTCGGTTAAACTTAGGGGCCGCTTGGCACCGCACGTGCCCGGGGAAGGTGCTCCTCTACGGCTTAACTGCCACGCACGCTGGCCGGAGCTCTGGTACGGTCCGAACCGCGCGAAACGTCGCCACCGATCGTGTCCGGGGGAACGTGCTCTTCTTCGTCCACTCTCCTCTTCGCCCACGCTCTTCTTCGGCGCACGCCGGCCGTCTAACCGCTCCAGCGCCCCGTCGTGCCGCTCGGCGAAACTACAATGCCCCCGAATATTTTTTAGACCCGCGAAGCACTGAACCTGCGAAAGGTGAACCGCGAAGTAGCGAGGGTTCACTGTATGTATAAGACCAAGACCTACAAAAAAGTCTCTTGGAGCAATGAGCTAGGTTTTACAGGAAGTCGGCCATTTTGAATTTACTTAAAAGGGGGCGGGTCACCACAATGGACTTTGTGTAGAAATTATTATTGGGGCCCGAGCAGCGACCGCGGCGAGGTCCCTATTGTTTTTGTAGAAAATATTATTACTTTTATTATTATTATTATTATTATTATTAGGGCCTGAGCAGCGACCGCTGCGAAGTCCCTATTGTTTTTGTAGAAATTATTATTATTATTTTTCCGATTGTTCGATCGCATTTTTGACCCCCGAAACATGCACAAAAACTCACCAAACCTGGCAGTCTCATCGGGCATGGCGAAAAATTTGATATTTTAACGTCTAATATGAACAGGAAGTGAGTTATGAATTTTTGAAAGTCCGACTTTTGCCCTTTTTTGCATGTTTACAGGGGTCATTCTTTTGCACCCTGATCCTAAAGGCTTCATCTGATTGCCTTAAAATTCTGTCTGTAGCATCTGAAGACCTGGGACAAACACTGGGGCTAAAATTTTTTGTTTCCGAAATACTATATGACGGGGGCGGGGCATCAAAGTTTTCACTTAAGATTTCCTTCGCCGCAATGGACAAAATGCTTAATAACTCTCCTGCACATGCTGCTAAAAATCCAAAACTTCACATGTACATAAAGAGTCTGTACCTGAAGACATCTATATGTTTATATTCAGTTATACACCTTGCGCCAATCAATATCATTTTTTACATTTTGACGTACTGCACGGTGCCCTTGTAACGAATCTGATTGAAAATTGGCTAGAAAAGACTCAAGACATTGATCTTACTCTATCCCTATTTTTGTGACTTTCCTTCGAAGGGCGTGGCTATTACGGTGCCGCAGAGTCTGATTATTCTCCGTGGCAACAAAAGTTCCTGCAAAATGATTCAGATGATCCATCTTCTCGAAATTTTTCACATTTGAGGATATTCAGGCCCTGAAGACGGCTGCCAACTTATTTTTGATCGCAGTGGTAGCGCCACCAACTGGTTAAAACAAATATAAATTATTTTCGTTGATGTTTTTCTCCGGGCATGTTAACAAAATCTACCTTATATTTGCTCGGATGAGTGTTTAGGCCTTGAGCATGTCACAATACGAAAGTCTTTCGCCTTCTTCAGAGTGTCACATGATGGTGTCTTGTGACCCGCCTTTATCAGCTTATGTTCCATGAGGGCGTGACTTACCTGTCACAAGAATGAAGGCAAGTCACGCCCCCCGCTGTCCGTTCACTCCGCCAAGATGCTGGTCCAGGTGGTAGAGAGGATGAAGGCTCCCTTGTCTCTGTTCATGGTTTTTATGCCTCGCTTGCAGATCTCAATGGCCTCTCTGATCCAGCGCTGTTGTTTGTTCTCTTCTGTGCGGATGACCCTGCCCTTCTCCCGGTCCATGATGTGGTTTTCCCTTTTGCAGTGGTCAGTGATTGCTGATTTGTAATGTTCATGTTGTGCTTGTTCTTTTACTGCTCTGATTTTTTTCATTTTTTTGACAGGTAAGTCACACCCTCATGGAACATCAGCTCAAGACACCATCATGCGACACTCTGAAGTAGGCGAAAGACTCGCCGAAACATGTCAGGTAAAAAATTAACCTAAAACATAATTGTCTGCTTTTAATGAATCAGTCAAATATCAATAATAAGAAGACAAAATGAACCTAATACAAATAAATGAATGCTTAATAACTCCCCTGCACATGCTCCTAAAAATCCAAACCTTCACCTGTAAATAAAACGTCCCGACCTGAAGACATCTTAATGTTATTATTTTGTTATACACACAGTGCCGCCAAGTGGAATCAAAAATTTGTTTTTATTTTAATTGTCACGTACTGCACGGTGCCCTTTCGACGAATCCGACTGAAAATTAGTCAGAAAAGACTCAAGACAATGATCTTACTCTCTGCCGAATTTTGTGACGTTTTGGCAAAAGGCGTGGCTATTACGGTGCTGAAAAGTCCGATTGTACTCTGTGGCAACAAAAGCTCCAGCAACATGACTCAGATGATCCTATCTTCTCGAAGTTGCACACATTTGAGGATACTTCAGCCCTGAAGACATCTACCAACTTATTTTTCATCGTAGTAGTAGCGCCCCCAACTGGTAAAAGCTAATACAAGTTATTTTCTTGGATGTTTTTCTCCGTGCAACTCAACAAGGTCGCCCTCATATATGCTCGGATGACTGTTTCGGCCATGAGGATGTCACAATACGAAATTCGTCCTTTTTCATGAAAAGTTGTGGGAGTGGCATTGCACTGTTCAGCAATAAAACAAAGCTGATTATGAGGTTCTAAATATGAACGACAACTCGTGAAACTTTACACACACATCAGGCCGAGCAAATTTATCAATATTTTATACGTTAGTTGTGCAGCTTTTTTGAAATGGCTCGCCATGGCCCTCGAGAAATGTTCAAAAAAGCAGCCCTGGTTGAGTGTTTCACCTCGCTTTTTGTAAATTTTATGGAGTACAGTGAACCCTCGGTTATCGCGGTTAATGGGGACCGAGACCACCCGCGAAAACTGAAAATCCGCGAAGTAGCGGCGCACCTTCAAAAATGCTTAAAAAAAATATATAATAAATATATAAATATATATATATATATATATATATATATATATATATATATATATATATATATATATATATACGGGGGGAGAGAGAGAGAGAGAGAGTGAAATTCATGTTATAACAAAAAAAACAAATTATTATTAAAACTTATTATTTTTTTATTCCCCAACCATTCTTTTTGTATTTATTTAATTACTCCGACTTTTACCTGCTGGTACGCCGTCCGGTGTGCCCTGTGAAATGAAAGGTGGCATTCTTTATTTATTTATTCATTTATTCATTCATAACTGACAGCCTCGCGCTCCGCTTGTGCCCGGCAGAAGAGGTGCTCCAATTCGGCTTAACTGTGACACACGCCCGCCCTCCTCCCCCGGAGCTTCCATTCGGTTAAACTTAGGGGCCGCTTGGCACCGCCCGTGCCCGGGGAAGGTGCTCCTCTTCGGCTTACTGTGACGCGAGCATGCCCTCCTCCTCCGGAGCTTCCATTCGGTTAAACTTAGGGGCCGCTTGGAACCGCCCGTGCCCGGGGAAGGTGCTCCTCTTCGGCTTACTGTGACGCGAGCATGCCCTCCTCCTCCGGAGCTTCCATTCGGTTAAACTCAGGGGCCGCTTGGAACCGCCCGTGCCCGGGGAAGGTGCTCCTCTACGGCTTAACTGCCACGCACGCCGGCCGGAGCTCTGGTACGGTCCGAACCGCGCGAAACGTCGCCACCGATCGTGTCCGGGGGAACGTGCTCTTCTTCGTCCACTCTCCTCTTCGCCCACGCTCTTCTTCGGCGCACGCCGGCCGTCTAACCGCTCCAGCGCCCCGTCGTGCCGCTCGGCGAAACTACAATGCCCCCGAATATTTTTTAGACCCGCGAAGCACTGAACCCGCGAAAGGTGAACCTCGAAGTAGCGAGGGTTCACTGTATGTATAAGACCAAGACCTACAAAAAAGTCTCTTGGAGCAATGAGCTAGGTTTTACAGGAAGTCGGCCATTTTGAATTTACTTAAAAGGGGGCGGGTCTCCACAATGGACTTTGTGTAGAAATTATTATTGGGGCCCGAGCAGCGACCGCGGCGAGGTCCCTATTGTTTTTGTAGAAAATATTATTACTTTTATTATTATTATTATTATTATTATTATTATTATTAGGGCCTGAGCAGCGACCGCTGCGAAGTCCCTATTGTTTTTGTAGAAATTATTATTATTATTATTTTTCCGATTGTTCGATCGCATTTTTGACCCCCGAAACATGCACAAAAACTCACCAAACTTGGCAGTCTCATCGGGCATGGCGAAAAATTTGATATTTTTTAACGTCTAATATGAACAGGAAGTGAGTTATGAATTTTTGAAAGTCCGACTTTTGCCCTTTTTTGCATGTTTACAGGGGTCATTCTTTTGCACCCTGATCCTAAAGGCTTCATCTGATTGCCTTAAAGTTCTGTCTGGAGCATCTTAAGACCTGGGACAAACACTGGGGCTAAAATTTTTTGTTTCCGAAATACTATATGACGGGGGCGGGGCTTCAAAGTTTTCACTTAAGATTTCCTTCGCCGCAATGGACAAAATGCTTAATAACTCTCCTGCCCGTGCTGCTAAAAATCCAAAACTTCACATGTACATAAAGAGTCGGTACCTGAAGACATCTATATGTTTATATTCAGTTATACACCTTGCGCCAATCAATATAAATGTTTACATTTTGACGTACTGCACGGTGCCCTTTTAACGAATCCGACTGAAAATTGGCTAGAAAAGACTCAAGACATTGATCTTACTCTATCCCTATTTCTATGACTTTCCTTCAAAGGGCGTGGCTATTACGGTGCCGCAGAGTCTGATTATTCTCCGTGGCAACAAAAGTTCCTGCAAAATGATTCAGATGATCCATCTTCTGGAAATCTTTCACATTTGAGGATATTCAGGCCCTGAAGACGGCTGCCAACTTATTTTTGATCGCAGTGGTAGCGCCACCAACTGGTTAAAACAAATACAAATTATTTTCGTTGATGTTTTTCTCCGGGCAGGTTAACAAAATCTACCTTATATTTGCTCGGATGAGTGTTTAGGCCTTGAGCATGTCACAATACGAAAGTCTTTCGCCTTCTTCAGAGTGTCACATGATGGTGTCTTGTGACCCGTCTTTATCAGCTGATGTTCCATGAGGGCGTGACTTACCTGTCACAAGAATGAAGGCAAGTCACGCCCCCCGCTGTCCGTTCACTCCGCCAAGATGCTGGTCCAGGTGGTAGAGAGGATGAAGGCTCCCTTGTCTCTGTTCATGGTTTTTATGCCTCGCTTGCAGATCTCAATGGCCTCTCTGATCCAGCGCTGTTGTTTGTTCTCTTCTGTGCGGATGACCCTGCCCTTCTCCCGGTCCATGATGTGGTTTTCCCTTTTGCAGTGGTCAGTGATTGCTGATTTGTAATGTTCATGTTGTGCTTGTTCTTTTACTGCTCTGATTTTTTCATTTTTTTGACAGGTAAGTCACACCCTCATGGAACATCAGCTCAAGACACCATCATGCGACACTCTGAAGAAGGCGAAAGACTCGCCGAAACATGTCAGGTAAAAAATTAACCTAAAACATAATTGTCTGCTTTTAATGAATCAGTCAAATATCAATAATAAGAAGACAAAATGAACCTAATACAAATAAATGAATGCTTAATAACTCCCCTGCACATGCTCCTAAAAATCCAAACCTTCACCTGTAAATAAAACGTCCCGACCTGAAGACATCTTAATGTTATTATTTTGTTATACACACAGTGCCGCCAAGTGGAATCAAAAATTTGTTTTTATTTTAATTTTCACGTACTGCATGGTGCCCTTTTGACGAATCCGACTGAAAATTAGTCAGAAAAGACTTAAGACAATGATCTTACTCTCTGCCGAATTTTGTGACGTTTTGGCAAAAGGCGTGGCTATTAAGGTGCTGAAAAGTCCGATTGTACTCTGTGGCAACAAAAGCTCCGGCAACATGACTCAGATGATCCTATCTTCTCGAAGTTGTACACATTTGAGGATACTTCAGCCCTGAAGACATCTACCAACTTATTTTACATCGTAGTAGTAGCGCCACCAACTGGTAAAAGCTAATACAAGTTATTTTCTTGGATGTTTTTCTCCGTGCAACTCAACAAGGTCGCCCTCATATATGCTCGGATGACTGTTTCGGCCATGAGGATGTCACAATACGAAATTCGTGATTTTTCGTGAAAAGTTGTGGGAGTGGCATTGCACTGTTCAGCAATAAAACAAAGCTGATTATGAGGTTCTAAATATGAACGACAACTCGTAAAACTTTACACACACATCAGGCCGAGCAAATTTATCAATATTTTATACGTTAGTTGTGCAGCTTTTTTGAAATGGCTCGCCATGGCCCTCGAGAAATGTAAAAAAAAAACAGCTCTGGTTGAGTGTTTCACCTCGCTTTTTGTAAATTTTATGGAGTACAGTGAACCCTCGGTTATCGCGGTTAATGGGGACCGAGACCACCCGCGAAAACTGAAAATCCGCGAAGTAGCAGCGCACCTTCAAAAATGCTTAAAAAAAATATACAATATATATAATAAATATATAAATATATATATATATATATATATATATATATATATATATATATATATATACGGGGAGAGAGAGAGTGAAATTCATGTTATAACAAAAAAACCAAATTATTATTAAAACGTATTATTTTTTTATTCCCCAGCCATTCTTTTTGTATTTATTTAATTACTCCGACTTTTACCTGCTGGTACGCCGTCCGGTGTGCCCTGTGAAATGAAAGGTGGCATTCTTTATTTATTTATTCATTTATTCATTCATAACTGACAGCCTCGCGCTCCGCTCGTGCCCGGGCAGAAGAGGTGCTCCAATTTGGCTTAACTGTGACACACGCCCGTCCTCCTCCCCCGGAGCTTCCATTCGGTTAAACTTAGGGGCCGCTTGGCACCGCCCGTGCCCGGGGAAGGTGCTCCTCTTCGGCTTACTGTGACGCGAGCATGCCCTCCTCCTCCGGAGCTTCCATTCGGTTAAACTTAGGGGCCGCTTGGAACCGCCCGTGCCCGGGGAAGGTGCTCCTCTTCGGCTTACTGTGACGCGAGCATGCCCTCCTCCTCCGGAGCTTCCATTCGGTTAAACTTAGGGGCCGCTTGGCACTGCCCGTGCCCGGGGAAGGTGCTCCTCTACGGCTTAACTGCCACGCACGCTGGCCGGAGCTCTGGTACGGTCCGAACCGCGCGAAACGTCGCCACCGATCGTGTCCGGGGGAACGTGCTCTTCTTCGTCCACTCTCCTCTTCGCCCACGCTCTTCTTCGGCGCACGCCGGCCGTCTAACCGCTCCAGCGCCCCGTCGTGCCGCTCGGCGAAACTACAATGCCCCCGAATATTTTTTAGACCCGCGAAGCACTGAACCCGCGAAAGGTGAACCGCGAAGTAGCGAGGGTTCACTGTATGTATAAGACCAAGACCTACAAAAAAGTCTCTTGGAGCAATGAGCTAGGTTTTACAGGAAGTCGGCCATTTTGAATTTACTGAAAAGGGGGCGGGTCACCACAATGGACTTTGTGTAGAAATTATTATTGGGGCCCGAGCAGCGACCGCGGCGAGGTCCCTATTGTTTTTGTAGAAGATATTATTACTTTTATTATTATTATTATTATTATTATTAGGGTCTGAGCAGCGACCGCTGCGAAGTCCCTATTGTTTTTGTAGAAATTATTATTATTATTATTTTTCCGATTGTTCGATCGCATTTTTGACCCCCGAAACATGCACAAAAACTCACCAAACTTGGCAGTCTCATCGGGCATGGCGAAAAATTTGATATTTTAACGTCTAATATGAACAGGAAGTGAGTTATGAATTTTTGAAAGTCCGACTTTTGCCCTTTTTTGCATGTTTACAGGGGTCATTCTTTTGCACCCTGATCCTAAAGGCTTCATCTGATTGCCTTAAAATTCTGTCTGTAGCATCTGAAGACCTGGCACAAACACTGGGGCTAAAATT
The DNA here is from genome assembly GCF_059441095.1 of Idiotropiscis lumnitzeri. NCBI lineage: Eukaryota > Metazoa > Chordata > Actinopteri > Syngnathiformes > Syngnathidae > Idiotropiscis > Idiotropiscis lumnitzeri. The sequence continues at coordinate 202,670 of NW_028283681.1, forward strand.
TTTTGTTTCCGAAATACTATATGACGGGGGCGGGGCATCAAAGTTTTCACTTAAGATTTCCTTCGCCGCAATGGACAAAATGCTTAATAACTCTCCTGCACATGCTGCTAAAAATCCAAAACTTCACATGTACATAAAGAGTCTGTACCTGAAGACATCTATATGTTTATATTCAGTTATACACCTTGCGCCAATCAATATCATTTTTTACATTTTGACGTACTGCACGGTGCCCTTTTAACGAATCTGATTGAAAATTGGCTAGAAAAGACTCAAGACATTGATCTTACTCTATCCCTATTTTTGTGACTTTCCTTCGAAGGGCGTGGCTATTACGGTGCCGCAGAGTCTGATTATTCTCCGTGGCAACAAAAGTTCCTGCAAAATGATTCAGATGATCCATCTTCTCGAAATTTTTCACATTTGAGGATATTCAGGCCCTGAAGACGGCTGCCAACTTATTTTTGATCGCAGTGGTAGCGCCACCAACTGGTTAAAACAAATACAAATCATTTTCGTTGATTTTTTTCTCCGGGCAGGTTAACAAAATCTACCTTACATTTGCTCGGATGAGTGTTTAGGCCTTGAGGATGTCACAATACGAAAGTCTTTCGCCTTCTTCAGAGTGTCACATGATGGTGTCTTGTGGCCCGTCTTTATCAGCTGATGTTCCATGAGGGCGTGACTTACCTGTCACAAGAATGAAGGCAAGTCACGCCCCCCGCTGTCCGTTCACTCCGCCAAAATGCTGCTCCAGGTGGTAGAGAGGATGAAGGCTCCCTTGTCTCTGTTCATGGTTTTTATGCCTCGCTTGCAGATCTCAATGGCCTCTCTGATCCAGCGCTGTTGTTTGTTCTCTTCGGTGCGGATGACCCTGCCCTTCTCCCGGTCCATGATGTGGTTTTCCCTTTTGCAGTGGTCAGTGATTGCTGATTTGTAATGTTCATGTTGTGCTTGTTCTTTTACTGCTCTGATTTTTCATTTTTTTGACAGGTAAGTCACACCCTCATGGAACATCAGCTGATAAAGACGGGTCTCAAGACACCATCATGCGACACTCTGAAGAAGGCGAAAGACTCGCCGAAACATGTCAGGTAAAAAATTAACCTAAAACATAATTGTCTACTTTTAATGAATCAGTCAAATATCAATAATAAGAAGACAAAATGAACCTAATACAAATAAATGAATGCTTAATAACTCCCCTGCACATGCTCCTAAAAATCCAAACCTTCACCTGAAATAAAACGTCCCGACCTGAAGACATCTTAATGTTATTATTTTGTATACACACAGTGCCGCCAAGTGGAATCAAAAATTTGTTTTTATTTTAATTTTCACGTACTGCACGGTGCCCTTTTTGACGATCCGACTGAAAATTAGTCAGAAAAGACTCAAGACAATGACCTTACTCTCTGCCGAATTTTGTGACGTTTTGGCAAAAGGCGTGGCTATTAAGGTGCTGAAAAGTCCGATTGTACTCTGTGGCAACAAAAGCTCCGGCAACATGACTCAGATCATCCTATCTTCTCGAAGTTGTACACATTTGAGGATACTTCAGCCCTGAAGACATCTACCAACTTATTTTATATCGTAGTAGTAGCGCCACCAACTGGTAAAAGCTAATACAAGTTATTTTCTTGGATGTTTTTCTCCGTGCAACTCAACAAGGTCGCCCTCATATATGCTCGGATGACTGTTTCGGCCATGAGGATGTCACAATACGAAATTCGTGATTTTTCGTGAAAAGTTGTGGGAGTGGCATTGCACTGTTCGGCAATAAAACAAAGCTGATTATGAGGTTCTAAATATGAACGACAACATCGTAAAACTTTACACACACATCAGGCCGAGCAAATTTATCAATATTTTATACGTTAGTTGTGCAGCTTTTTTTTAATGGCTCGCCATGGCCCTCGAGAAATGTTAAAAAAAAGCAGCTCTGGTTGAGTGTTTCACCTCGCTTTTTGTAAATTTTATGGAGTACAGTGAACCCTCGGTTATCGCGGTTAATGGGACCGAGACCACCCGCGAAAACTGAAAATCCGCGAGTAGCGGGCGCACCTTCAAAAATGCTTAAAAAAAATATACAATATATATAATAAATATATATATATATATATATATAATATATATATATATATACGGGAGAGAGAGAGTGAAATTCATGTTATAACAAAAAAAACAAATTATTATTAAAACGTATTATTTTTTTATTCCCCAGCCATTCTTTTTGTATTTATTTAATTACTCCGACTTTTACCTGCTGGTACGCCGTCCGGTGTGCCCTGTGAAATGAAAGGTGGCATTCTTTATTTATTTATTCATTTATTCATTCATAACTGACCAGCCTCGCGCTCCGCTCGTGCCCGGCAGAAGAGGTGCTCCAATTTGGCTTAACTGTGACACACGCCCGTCCTCCTCCGTCCGGAGCTTCCATTCGGTTAAACTTAGGGGCCCGCTTGGCACCCGCCCATGCCCGGGGAAGGTGCTCTCTTCGGCTTACTGTGACGCGAGCATGCCCTCCTCCTCCGGAGCTTCATTCGGTTAAACTTGGAACCGCCCGTGCCCGGGGAAGGTGCTCCTCTTCGGCTTACTGTGACGCGAGCATGCCCTCCTCCTCCGAGCTTCCATTCGGTTAAACTTAGGGGCCGCTTGGCACCGCCCGTGCCCGGGAAGGTGCTCCTCTACGGCTTAACTGCCACGCACGCTGGCCGGAGCTCTGGTACGGTCCGAACCGCGCGAAACGTCGCCACGATCGTGTCCGGGGGAAACGTGCTCTTCTTCGTCCACTCTCCTCTTCGCCCACGCTCTTCTTCGGCGCACAGCCGGCCGTCTAACCGCTCCAGCGCCCCGTCGTGCCGCTTCGGCGAAACTACAATGCCCCCGAATATTTTTTAGACCCGCGAAGCACTGAACCTGCGAAAGGTGAACCGCGAAGTAGCGAGGGTTCACTGTATGTATAAGACCAAGACCTACAAAAAAGTCTCTTGGAGCAATGAGCTAGGTTTTACAGGAAGTCGGCCATTTTGAATTTACTTAAAAGGGGGCGGGTCACCACAATGGACTTTGTGTAGAAATTATTATTGGGGCCCGAGCAGCGACCGCGGCGAGGTCCCTATTGTTTTTGTAGAAAATATTATTACTTTTATTATTATTATTATTATTATTATTAGGGCCTGAGCAGCGACCGCTGCGAAGTCCCTATTGTTTTTGTAGAAATTATTATTATTATTTTTCCGATTGTTCGATCGCATTTTTGACCCCCGAAACATGCACAAAAACTCACCAAACCTGGCAGTCTCATCGGGCATGGCGAAAAATTTGATATTTTAACGTCTAATATGAACAGGAAGTGAGTTATGAATTTTTGAAAGTCCGACTTTTGCCCTTTTTTGCATGTTTACAGGGGTCATTCTTTTGCACCCTGATCCTAAAGGCTTCATCTGATTGCCTTAAAATTCTGTCTGTAGCATCTGAAGACCTGGGACAAACACTGGGGCTAAAAATTTTTGTTTCCGAAATACTATATGACGGGGGCGGGGCATCAAAGTTTTCACTTAAGATTTCCTTCGCCGCAATGGACAAAATGCTTAATAACTCTCCTGCACATGCTGCTAAAAATCCAAAACTTCACATGTACATAAAGAGTCTGTACCTGAAGACATCTATATGTTTATATTCAGTTATACACCTTGCGCCAATCAATATCATTTTTTACATTTTGACGTACTGCACGGTGCCCTTTTAACGAATCTGATTGAAAATTGGCTAGAAAAGACTCAAGACATTGATCTTACTCTATCCCTATTTTTGTGACTTTCCTTCGAAGGGCGTGGCTATTACGGTGCCGCAGAGTCTGATTATTCTCCGTGGCAACAAAAGTTCCTGCAAAATGATTCAGATGATCCATCTTCTCGAAATTTTTCACATTTGAGGATATTCAGGCCCTGAAGACGGCTGCCAACTTATTTTTGATCGCAGTAGTAGCGCCACCAACTGGTTAAAACAAATATAAATTATTTTCGTTGATGTTTTTCTCCGGGCATGTTAACAAAATCTACCTTATATTTGCTCGGATGAGTGTTTAGGCCTTGAGCATGTCACAATACGAAAGTCTTTCGCCTTCTTCAGAGTGTCACATGATGGTGTCTTGTGACCCGCCTTTATCAGCTGATGTTCCATGAGGGCGTGACTTACCTGTCACAAGAATGAAGGCAAGTCACGCCCCCCGCTGTCCGTTCACTCCGCCAAGATGCTGGTCCAGGTGGTAGAGAGGATGAAGGCTCCCTTGTCTCTGTTCATGGTTTTTATGCCTTGCTTGCAGATCTCAATGGCCTCTCTGATCCAGCGCTGTTGTCTGTTCTCTTCTGTGCGGATGACCCTGCCCTTCTCCCGGTCCATGATGTGGTTTTCCCTTTTGCAGTGGTCAGTGATTGCTGATTTGTAATGTTCATGTTGTGCTTGTTCTTTTACTGCTCTGATTTTTTTCATTTTTTTGACAGGTAAGTCACACCCTCATGGAACATCAGCTCAAGACACCATCATGCGACACTCTGAAGTAGGCGAAAGACTCGCCGAAACATGTCAGGTAAAAAATTAACCTAAAACATAATTGTCTGCTTTTAATGAATCAGTCAAATATCAATAATAAGAAGACAAAATGAACCTAATACAAATAAATGAATGCTTAATAACTCCCCTGCACATGCTCCTAAAAATCCAAACCTTCACCTGTAAATAAAACGTCCCGACCTGAAGACATCTTAATGTTATTATTTTGTTATACACACAGTGCCGCCAAGTGGAATCAAAAATTTGTTTTTATTTTAATTGTCACGTACTGCACGGTGCCCTTTCGACGAATCCGACTGAAACTTAGTCAGAAAAGACTCAAGACAATGATCTTACTCTCTGCCGAATTTTGTGACGTTTTGGCAAAAGGCGTGGCTATTACGGTGCTGAAAAGTCCGATTGTACTCTGTGGCAACAAAAGCTCCAGCAACATGACTCAGATGATCCTATCTTCTCGAAGTTGCACACATTTGAGGATACTTCAGCCCTGAAGACATCTACCAACTTATTTTTCATCGTAGTAGTAGCGCCCCCAACTGGTAAAAGCTAATACAAGTTATTTTCTTGGATGTTTTTCTCCGTGCAACTCAACAAGGTCGCCCTCATATATGCTCGGATGACTGTTTCGGCCATGAGGATGTCACAATACGAAATTCGTCCTTTTTCATGAAAAGTTGTGGGAGTGGCATTGCACTGTTCGGCAATAAAACAAAGCTGATTATGAGGTTCTAAATATGAACGACAACTCGTGAAACTTTACACACACATCAGGCCGAGCAAATTTATCAATATTTTATACGTTAGTTGTGCAGCTTTTTTGAAATGGCTCGCCATGGCCCTCGAGAAATGTTCAAAAAAGCAGCCCTGGTTGAGTGTTTCACCTCGCTTTTTGTAAATTTTATGGAGTACAGTGAACCCTCGGTTATCGCGGTTAATGGGGACCGAGACCACCCGCGAAAACTGAAAATCCGCGAAGTAGCGGCGCACCTTCAAAAATGCTTAAAAAAAATATATAATAAATATATAATATATATATATATATATATATATATATATATATATATATATATATATATATATATACGGGGGGAGAGAGAGAGAGAGAGAGTGAAATTCATGTTATAACAAAAAAAAAAAATTATTATTAAAACTTATTATTTTTTTATTCCCCAACCATTCTTTTTGTATTTATTTAATTACTCCGACTTTTACCTGCTGGTACGCCGTCCGGTGTGCCCTGTGAAATGAAAGGTGGCATTCTTTATTTATTTATTCATTTATTCATTCATAACTGACAGCCTCGCGCTCCGCTTGTGCCCGGCAGAAGAGGTGCTCCAATTCGGCTTAACTGTGACACACGCCCGCCCTCCTCCCCCGGAGCTTCCATTCGGTTAAACTTAGGGGCCGCTTGGCACCGCCCGTGCCCGGGGAAGGTGCTCCTCTTCGGCTTACTGTGACGCGAGCATGCCCTCCTCCTCCGGAGCTTCCATTCGGTTAAACTTAGGGGCCGCTTGGAACCGCCCGTGCCCGGGGAAGGTGCTCCTCTTCGGCTTACTGTGACGCGAGCATGCCCTCCTCCTCCGGAGCTTCCATTCGGTTAAACTCAGGGGCCGCTTGGAACCGCCCGTGCCCGGGGAAGGTGCTCCTCTACGGCTTAACTGCCACGCACGCCGGCCGGAGCTCTGGTACGGTCCGAACCGCGCGAAACGTCGCCACCGATCGTGTCCGGGGGAACGTGCTCTTCTTCGTCCACTCTCCTCTTCGCCCACGCTCTTCTTCGGCGCACGCCGGCCGTCTAACCGCTCCAGCGCCCCGTCGTGCCGCTCGGCGAAACTACAATGCCCCCGAATATTTTTTAGACCCGCGAAGCACTGAACCCGCGAAAGGTGAACCTCGAAGTAGCGAGGGTTCACTGTATGTATAAGACCAAGACCTACAAAAAAGTCTCTTGGAGCAATGAGCTAGGTTTTACAGGAAGTCGGCCATTTTGAATTTACTTAAAAGGGGGCGGGTCTCCACAATGGACTTTGTGTAGAAATTATTATTGGGGCCCGAGCAGCGACCGCGGCGAGGTCCCTATTGTTTTTGTAGAAAATATTATTACTTTTATTATTATTATTATTATTATTATTATTATTATTAGGGCCTGAGCAGCGACCGCTGCGAAGTCCCTATTGTTTTTGTAGAAATTATTATTATTATTATTTTTCCGATTGTTCGATCGCATTTTTGACCCCCGAAACATGCACAAAAACTCACCAAACTTGGCAGTCTCATCGGGCATGGCGAAAAATTTGATATTTTTTAACGTCTAATATGAACAGGAAGTGAGTTATGAATTTTTGAAAGTCCGACTTTTGCCCTTTTTTGCATGTTTACAGGGGTCATTCTTTTGCACCCTGATCCTAAAGGCTTCATCTGATTGCCTTAAAGTTCTGTCTGGAGCATCTTAAGACCTGGGACAAACACTGGGGCTAAAATTTTTTGTTTCCGAAATACTATATGACGGGGGCGGGGCTTCAAAGTTTTCACTTAAGATTTCCTTCGCCGCAATGGACAAAATGCTTAATAACTCTCCTGCCCGTGCTGCTAAAAATCCAAAACTTCACATGTACATAAAGAGTCGGTACCTGAAGACATCTATATGTTAATATTCAGTTATACACCTTGCGCCAATCAATATAAATGTTTACATTTTGACGTACTGCACGGTGCCCTTTTAACGAATCCGACTGAAAATTGGCTAGAAAAGACTCAAGACATTGATCTTACTCTATCCCTATTTTTATGACTTTCCTTCAAAGGGCGTGGCTATTACGGTGCCGCAGAGTCTGATTATTCTCCGTGGCAACAAAAGTTCCTGCAAAATGATTCAGATGATCCATCTTCTGGAAATCTTTCACATTTGAGGATATTCAGGCCCTGAAGACGGCTGCCAACTTATTTTTGATCGCAGTGGTAGCGCCACCAACTGGTTAAAACAAATACAAATTATTTTCGTTGATGTTTTTCTCCGGGCAGGTTAACAAAATCTACCTTATATTTGCTCGGATGAGTGTTTAGGCCTTGAGCATGTCACAATACGAAAGTCTTTCGCCTTCTTCAGAGTGTCACATGATGGTGTCTTGTGACCCGCCTTTATCAGCTGATGTTCCATGAGGGCGTGACTTACCTGTCACAAGAATGAAGGCAAGTCACGCCCCCCGCTGTCCGTTCACTCCGCCAAGATGCTGGTCCAGGTGGTAGAGAGGATGAAGGCTCCCTTGTCTCTGTTCATGGTTTTTATGCCTCGCTTGCAGATCTCAATGGCCTCTCTGATCCAGCGCTGTTGTTTGTTCTCTTCGGTGCGGATGACCCTGCCCTTCTCCCGGTCCATGATGTGGTTTTCCCTTTTGCAGTGGTCAGTGATTGCTGATTTGTAATGTTCATGTTGTGCTTGTTCTTTTACTGCTCTGATTTTTCATTTTTTTGACAGGTAAGTCACACCCTCATGGAACATCAGCTGATAAAGACGGGTCTCAAGACACCATCATGCGACACTCTGAAGAAGGCGAAAGACTCGCCGAAACATGTCAGGTAAAAAATTAACCTAAAACATAATTGTCTGCTTTTAATGAATCAGTCAAATATCAATAATAAGAAGACAAAATGAACCTAATACAAATAAATGAATGCTTAATAACTCCCCTGCACATGCTCCTAAAAATCCAAACCTTCACCTGTAAATAAAACGTCCCGACCTGAAGACATCTTAATGTTATTATTTTGTTATACACACAGTGCCGCCAAGTGGAATCAAAAATTTGTTTTTATTTTAATTTTCACGTACTGCACGGTGCCCTTTTGACGAATCCGACTGAAAATTAGTCAGAAAAGACTCAAGACAATGATCTTACTCTCTGCCGAATTTTGTGACGTTTTGGCAAAAGGCGTGGCTATTAAGGTGCTGAAAAGTCCGATTGTACTCTGTGGCAACAAAAGCTCCGGCAACATGACTCAGATCATCCTATCTTCTCGAAGTTGTACACATTTGAGGATACTTCAGCCCTGAAGACATCTACCAACTTATTTTATATCGTAGTAGTAGCGCCACCAACTGGTAAAAGCTAATACAAGTTATTTTCTTGGATGTTTTTCTCCGTGCAACTCAACAAGGTCGCCCTCATATATGCTCGGATGACTGTTTCGGCCATGAGGATGTCACAATACGAAATTCGTGATTTTTCGTGAAAAGTTGTGGGAGTGGCATTGCACTGTTCGGCAATAAAACAAAGCTGATTATGAGGTTCTAAATATGAACGACAACTCGTAAAACTTTACACACACATCAGGCCGAGCAAATTTATCAATATTTTATACGTTAGTTGTGCAGCTTTTTTGAAATGGCTCGCCATGGCCCTCGAGAAATGTTAAAAAAAAGCAGCTCTGGTTGAGTGTTTCACCTCGCTTTTTGTAAATTTTATGGAGTACAGTGAACCCTCGGTTATCGCGGTTAATGGGGACCGAGACCACCCGCGAAAACTGAAAATCCGCGAAGTAGCGGCGCACCTTCAAAAATGCTTAAAAAAAATATACAATATATATAATAAATATATAAATATATATATATATATATATATATATATATATATATATATATATATATATATATATATACGGGGAGAGAGAGAGTGAAATTCATGTTATAACAAAAAAAACAAATTATTATTAAAACGTATTATTTTTTTATTCCCCAGCCATTCTTTTTGTATTTATTTAATTACTCCGACTTTTACCTGCTGGTACGCCGTCCGGTGTGCCCTGTGAAATGAAAGGTGGCATTCTTTATTTATTTATTCATTTATTCATTCATAACTGACAGCCTCGCGCTCCGCTCGTGCCCGGGCAGAAGAGGTGCTCCAATTTGGCTTAACTGTGACACACGCCCATCCTCCTCCCCCGGAGCTTCCATTCGGTTAAACTTAGGGGCCGCTTGGCACCGCCCGTGCCCGGGGAAGGTGCTCCTCTTCGGCTTACTGTGACGCGAGCATGCCCTCCTCCTCCGGAGCTTCCATTCGGTTAAACTTAGGGGCCGCTTGGAACCGCCCGTGCCCGGGGAAGGTGCTCCTCTTCGGCTTACTGTGACGCGAGCATGCCCTCCTCCTCCGGAGCTTCCATTCGGTTAAACTTAGGGGCCGCTTGGCACCGCCCGTGCCCGGGGAAGGTGCTCCTCTACGGCTTAACTGCCACGCACGCTGGCCGGAGCTCTGGTACGGTCCGAACCGCGCGAAACGTCGCCACTGATCGTGTCCGGGGGAATGTGCTCTTCTTCGTCCACTCTCCTCTTCGCCCACGCTCTTCTTCGGCGCACGCCGGCCGTCTAACCGCTCCAGCGCCCCGTCGTGCCGCTCGGCGAAACTACAATGCCCCCGAATATTTTTTAGACCCGCGAAGCACTGAACCCGCGAAAGGTGAACCGCGAAGTAGCGAGGGTTCACTGTATGTATAAGACCAAGACCTACAAAAAAGTCTCTTGGAGCAATGAGCTAGGTTTTACAGGAAGTCGGCCATTTTGAATTTACTTAAAAGGGGGCGGGTCACCACAATGGACTTTGTGTAGAAATTATTATTGGGGCCCGAGCAGCGACCGCGGCGAGGTCCCTGTTGTTTTTGTAGAAAATATTATTACTTTTATTATTATTATTATTATTATTATTAGGGCCTGAGCAGCGACCGCTGCGAAGTCCCTATTGTTTTTGTCGAAATTATTATTATTATTATTTTTCCGATTGTTCGATCGCATTTTTGACCCCTGAAACATGCACAAAAACTCACCAAACTTGGCAGTCTCATCGGGCATGGCGAAAAATTTGATATTTTAACGTCTAATATGAACAGGAAGTGAGTTATGAATTTTTGAAAGTCCGACTTTTGCCCTTTTTTGCATGTTTACAGGGGTCATTCTTTTGCACCCTGATCCTAAAGGCTTCATCTGATTGCCTTAAAATTCTGTCTGTAGCATCTGAAGACCTGGCACAAACACTGGGGCTAAAATTTTTTGTTTCCGAAATACTATATGACGGGGGCGGGGCATCAAAGTTTTCACTTAAGATTTCCTTCGCGCAATGGACAAAATGCTTAATAACTCTCCTGCACATGCTGCTAAAAATCCAAAACTTCACATGTACATAAAGAGTCTGTACCTGAAGACATCTATATGTTTATATTCAGTTATACACCTTGCGCCAATCAATATCATTTTTTACATTTTGACGTACTGCACGGTGCCCTTTTAACGAATCTGATTGAAAATTGGCTAGAAAAGACTCAAGACATTGATCTTACTCTATCCCTATTTTTGTGACTTTCCTTCGAAGGGCGTGGCTATTACGGTGCCGCAGAGTCTGATTATTCTCCGTGGCAACAAAAGTTCCTGCAAAATGATTCAGATGATCCATCTTCTCGAAATTTTTCACATTTGAGGATATTCAGGCCCTGAAGACGGCTGCCAACTTATTTTTGATCGCAGTGGTAGCGCCACCAACTGGTTAAAACAAATACAAATTATTTTCGTTGATGTTTTTCTCCGGGCATGTTAACAAAATCTACCTTATATTTGCTCGGATGAGTGTTTAGGCCTTGAGCATGTCACAATACGAAAGTCTTTCGCCTTCTTCAGAGTGTCACATGATGGTGTCTTGTGACCCGTCTTTATCAGCTGATGTTCCATGAGGGCGTGACTTACCTGTCACAAGAATGAAGGCAAGTCACGCCCCCCGCTGTCCGTTCACTCCGCCAAAATGCTGCTCCAGGTGGTAGAGAGGATGAAGGCTCCCTTGTCTCTGTTCATGGTTTTTATGCCTCGCTTGCAGATCTCAATGGCCTCTCTGATCCAGCGCTGTTGTTTGTTCTCTTCGGTGCGGATGACCCTGCCCTTCTCCCGGTCCATGATGTGGTTTTCCCTTTTGCAGTGGTCAGTGATTGCTGATTTGTAATGTTCATGTTGTGCTTGTTCTTTTACTGCTCTGATTTTTCATTTTTTTGACAGGTAAGTCACACCCTCATGGAACATCAGCTGATAAAGACGGGTCTCAAGACACCATCATGCGACACTCTGAAGAAGGCGAAAGACTCGCCGAAACATGTCAGGTAAAAAATTAACCTAAAACATAATTGTCTGCTTTTAATGAATCAGTCAAATATCAATAATAAGAAGACAAAATGAACCTAATACAAATAAATGAATGCTTAATAACTCCCCTGCACATGCTCCTAAAAATCCAAACCTTCACCTGTAAATAAAACGTCCCGACCTGAAGACATCTTAATGTTATTATTTTGTTATACACACAGTGCCGCCAAGTGGAATCAAAAATTTGTTTTTATTTTAATTTTCACGTACTGCACGGTGCCCTTTCGACGAATCCGACTGAAAATTAGTCAGAAAAGACTCAAGACAATGATCTTACTCTCTGCCGAATTTTGTGACGTTTTGGCAAAAGGCGTGGCTATTACGGTGCTGAAAAGTCCGATTGTACTCTGTGGCAACAAAAGCTCCAGCAACATGACTCAGGTGATCCTATCTTCTCGAAGTTGCACACATTTGAGGATACTTAAGCCCTGAAGACATCTACCAACTTATTTTTCATCGTAGTAGTAGCGCCACCAACTGGTAAAAGCTAATACAAGTTATTTTCTTGGATGTTTTTCTCCGTGCAACTCAACAAGGTCGCCCTCATATATGCTCGGATGACTGTTTCGGCCATGAGGATGTCACAATACGAAATTCGTCCTTTTTCATGAAAAGTTGTGGGAGTGGCATTGCACTGTTCGGCAATAAAACAAAGCTGATTATGAGGTTCTAAATATGAACGACAACTCGTGAAACTTTACACACACATCAGGCCGAGCAAATTTATCAATATTTTATACGTTAGTTGTGCAGCTTTTTTGAAATGGCTCGCCATGGCCCTCGAGAAATGTTCAAAAAAGCAGCCCTGGTTGAGTGTTTCACCTCGCTTTTTGTAAATTTTATGGAGTACAGTGAACCCTCGGTTATCGCGGTTAATGGGGACCGAGACCACCCGCAAAAACTGAAAATCCGCGAAGTAGCGGCGCACCTTCAAAAATGCTTAAAAAAAATATACAATATATATAATAAATATATAAATATATATATATATATATATATATATATATATATATATATATATATATATATATACGGGGGGAGAGAGAGAGACAGAGAGTGAAATTCATGTTATAACAAAAAAAACAAATTATTATTAAAACTTATTATTTTTTTATTCCCCAACCATTCTTTTTGTATTTATTTAATTACTCCGACTTTTACCTGCTGGTACGCCGTCCGGTGTGCCCTGTGAAATGAAAGGTGGCATTCTTTATTTATTTATTCATTTATTCATTCATAACTGACAGCCTCGCGCTCCGCTCGTGCCCGGGCAGAAGAGGTGCTCCAATTCGGCTTCACTGTGACACACGCCCGCCCTCCTCCCCCGGAGCTTCCATTCGGTTAAACTTAGGGGCCGCTTGGCACCGCCCGTGCCCGGGGAAGGTGCTCCTCTTCGGCTTACTGTGACGCGAGCATGCCCTCCTCCTGCGGAGCTTCCATTCGGTTAAACTTAGGGGCCGCTTGGAACCGCCCGTGCCCGGGGAAGGTGCTCCTCTTCGGCTTACTGTGACGCGAGCATGCCCTCCTCCTCCGGAGCTTCCATTCGGTTAAACTTAGGGGCCGCTTGGCACCGCCCGTGCCCGGGGAAGGTGCTCCTCTACGGCTTAACTGCCACGCACGCCGGCCGGAGCTCTGGTACGGTCCGAACCGCGCGAAACGTCGCCACCGATCGTGTCCGGGGGAACGTGCTCTTCTTCGTCCACTCTCCTCTTCGCCCACGCTCTTCTTCGGCGCACGCCGGCCGTCTAACTGCTCCAGCGCCCCGTCGTGCCGCTCGGCGAAACTACAATGCCCCCGAATATTTTTTAGACCCGCGAAGCACTGAACCCGCGAAAGGTGAACCGCGAAGTAGCGAGGGTTCACTGTATGTATAAGACCAAGACCTACAAAAAAGTCTCTTGGAGCAATGAGCTAGGTTTTACAGGAAGTCGGCCATTTTGAATTTACTTAAAAGGGGGCGGGTCACCACAATGGACTTTGTGTAGAAATTATTATTGGGGCCCGAGCAGCGACCGCGGCGAGGTCCCTATTGTTTTTGTAGAAATTATTATTATTATTATTTTTCCGATTGTTCGATCGCATTTTTGACCCCCGAAACATGCACAAAAACTCACCAAACTTGGCAGTCTCATCGGGCATGGCGAAAAATTTGATATTTTAACGTCTAATATGAACAGGAAGTGAGTTATGAATTTTTGAAAGTCCGATTTTTGCCCTTTTTTGCATGTTTACAGGGGTCATTCTTTTGCACCCTGATCCTAAAGGCTTCATCTGATTGCCTTAAAATTCTGTCTGTAGCATCTTAAGACCTGGGACAAACACTGGGGCTAAAAATTTTTGTTTCCGAAATACTATATGACGGGGGCGGGGCTTCAAAGTTTTCACTTAAGATTTCCTTCGCCGCAATGGACAAAATGCTTAATAACTCTCCTGCACGTGCTGCTAAAAATCCAAAACTTCACATGTACATAAAGAGTCGGTACCTGAAGACATCTATATGTTTATATTCAGTTATACACCTTGCGCCAATCAATATCATTTTTTACATTTTGACGTACTGCACGGTGCCCTTTTAACGAATCTGATTGAAAATTGGCTAGAAAAGACTCAAGACATTGATCTTACTCTATCCCTATTTTTGTGACTTTCCTTCGAAGGGCGTGGCTATTACGGTGCCGCAGAGTCTGATTATTCTCCGTGGCAACAAAAGTTCCTGCCAGGATGGCCGAGTGGTCTAAGGCGCCGCGTTCCGGACCCAGTCTCCCCAGGAGACCTGGGTTCGAATCTCGTGGCTGCCAGGATGGCCGAGTGGTCTAAGGCGCCGCGTTCAGGACCCAGTCTCCCCAGGAGGCCTGGGTTTGAATCTCGAATTTCCCCATTGTGGGACTAATAAAGGCATTATTAAAATGATTCAGATGATCCATCTTCTCGAAATTTTTCACATTTGAGGATATTCAGGCCCTGAAGACGGCTGCCAACTTATTTTTGATCGCAGTGGTAGCGCCACCAACTGGTTAAAACAAATACAAATTATTTTCGTTGATGTTTTTCTCCGGGCAGGTTAACAAAATCTATCTTATATTTGCTCGGATGAGTGTTTAGGCCTTGAGGTTGTCACAATACGAAAGTCTTTCGCCTTCTTCAGAGTGTCACATGATGGTGTCTTGTGACCCGTCTTTATCAGCTGATGTTCCATGAGGGCGTGACTTACCTGTCACGAGAATGAAGGCAAGTCACGCCCCCCGCTGTCCGTTCACTCCGCCAAGATGCTGGTCCAGGTGGTAGAGAGGATGAAGGCTCCCTTGTCTCTGTTCATGGTTTTTATGCCTCGCTTGCAGATCTCAATGGCCTCTCTGATCCAGCGCTGTTGTTTGTTCTCTTCTGTGCGGATGACCCTGCCCTTCTCCCGGTCCATGATGTGGTTTTCCCTTTTGCAGTGGTCAGTGATTGCTGATTTGTAATGTTCATGTTGTGCTTGTTCTTTTACTGCTCTGATTTTTTTCATTTTTTTGACAGGTAAGTCACACCCTCATGGAACATCAGCTCAAGACACCATCATGCGACACTCTGAAGAAGGCGAAAGACTCGCCGAAACATGTCAGTGAAAAAATTAACCTAAAACATAATTGTCTGCTTTTAATGAATCAGTCAAATATCAATAATAAGAAGACAAAATGAACCTAATACAAATAAATGAATGCTTAATAACTCCCCTGCACATGCTCCTAAAAATCCAAACCTTCACCTGTAAATAAAACGTCCCGACCTGAAGACATCTTAATGTTATTATTTTGTTATACACACAGCGCCGCCAAGTGGAATCAAAAATTTGTTTTTATTTTAATTTTCACGTACTGCACGGTGCCCTTTTGTCGAATCCGACTGAAAATTAGTCAGAAAAGACTCAAGACAATGATCTTACTCTCTGCCGAATTTTGTGACGTTTTGGCAAAAGGCGTGGCTATTACGGTGCTGAAAAGTCCGATTGTACTCTGTGGCAACAAAAGCTCCGGCAACATGACTCAGATGATCCTATCTTCTCGAATTGTACACATTTGAGGATACTTCAGCCCTGAAGACATCTACCAACTTATTTTACATCGTAGTAGTAGCGCCACCAACTGGTAAAAGCTAATACAAGTTATTTTCTTGGATGTTTTTCTCCGTGCAACTCAACAAGGTCGCCCTCATATATGCTCGGATGACTGTTTCGGCCATGAGGATGTCACAATACGAAATTCGTCCTTTTTCGTGAAAAGTTGTGGGAGTGGCATTGCACTGTTCGGCAATAAAACAAAGCTGATTATGAGGTTCTAAATATGAACGACAACTCGTAAAACTTTACACACACATCAGGCCGAGCAAATTTATCAATATTTTATACGTTAGTTGTGCAGCTTTTTTGAAATGGCTCGCCATGGCCCTCGAGAAATGTTAAAAAAAGCAGCTCTGGTTGAGTGTTTCACCTCGCTTTTTGTAAATTTTATGGAGTACAGTGAACCCTCGGTTATCGCGGTTAATGGGGACCGAGACCACCCGCGAAAACTGAAAATCCGCGAAGTAGCGGTGCACCTTCAAAAATGCTTAAAAAAAATATACAATATATATAATAAATATATATATATATATATATATATATATATACGGGGAGAGAGAGAGTGAAATTCATGTTATAACAAAAAAACCAAATTATTATTAAAACGTATTATTTTTTTATTCCCCAGCCATTCTTTTTGTATTTATTTAATTACTCCGACTTTTACCTGCTGGTACGCCGTCCGGTGTGCCCTGTGAAATGAAAGGTGGCATTCTTTATTTATTTATTCATTCATAACTGACAGCCTCGCGCTCCGCTCGTGCCCGGGCAGAAGAGGTGCTCCAATTTGGCTTAACTGTGACACACGCCCGCCCTCCTCCCCCGGAGCTTCCATTCGGTTAAACTTAGGGGCCGCTTGGCACCGCCCGTGCCCGGGGAAGGTGCTCCTCTTCGGCTTACTGTGAAGTGAGCATGCCCTCATCCTCCGGAGCTTCCATTCGGTTAAACTTAGGGGCCGCTTGGAACCGCCCGTGCCCGGGGAAGGTGCTCCTCTACGGCTTAACTGCCACGCACGCCGGCCGGAGCTCTGGTACGGTCCGAACCGCGCGAAACGTCGGCACCGATCGTGTCCGGGGGAACGTGCTCTTCTTCGTCCACTCTCCTCTTCGCCCACGCTCTTCTTTGGCGCACGCCGGCCGTCTAATCTCTCCAGCGACCCGTCGTGCCGCTCGGCGAAACTACAATGCCCCCGAATATTTTTTAGACCCGCGAAGCACTGAACCCGCGAAAGGTGAACCGCGAAGTAGCGAGGGTTCACTGTATGTATAAGACCAAGACCTACAAAAAAGTCTCTTGGAGCAATGAGCTAGGTTTTACAGGAAGTCGGCCATTTTGAATTTACTTAAAAGGGGGCGGGTCACCACAATGGACTTTGTGTCGAAATTATTATTGGGGCCCGAGCAGCGACCGCGGCGAGGTCCCTATTGTTTTTGTAGAAAACATTATTACTTTTATTATTATTATTATTATTATTATTAGGGCCTGAGCAGCGACCGCTGCGAAGTCCCTATTGTTTTTGTAGAAATTATTATTATTATTATTTTTCCGATTGTTCGATCGCATTTTTGACCCCCGAAACATGCACAAAAACTCACCAAACTTGGCAGTCTCATCGGGCATGGCGAAAAATTTGATATTTTAACGTCTAATATGAACAGGAAGTGAGTTATGAATTTTTGAAAGTCCGACTTTTGCCCTTTTTTGCATGTTTACAGGGGTCATTCTTTTGCACCCTGATCCTAAAGGCTTCATCTGATTGCCTTAAAATTCTGTCTGTAGCATCTGAAGACCTGGGACAAACACTGGGGCTAAAATTTTTTGTTTCCGAAATACTATATGACGGGGGCGGGGCTTCAAAGTTTTCACTTAAGATTTCCTTCGCCGCAATGGACAAAATGCTTAATAACTCTCCTGCACATGCTGCTAAAAATCCAAAACTTCACATGTACATAAAGAGTCTGTACCTGAAGACATCTATATGTTTATATTCAGTTATACACCTTGCGCCAATCAATATCATTTTTTACATTTTGACGTACTGCACGGTGCCCTTTTAACGAATCTGATTGAAAATTGGCTAGAAAAGACTCAAGACATTGATCTTACTCTATCCCTATTTTTGTGACTTTCCTTCGAAGGGCGTGGCTATTACGGTGCCGCAGAGTCTGATTATTCTCCGTGGCAACAAAAGTTCCTGCAAAATGATTCAGATGATCCATCTTCTCGAAATTTTTCACATTTGAGGATATTCAGGCCCTGAAGACGGCTGCCAACTTATTTTTGATCGCAGTGGTAGCGCCACCAACTGGTTAAAACAAATACAAATTATTTTCGTTGATGTTTTTCTCCGGGCATGTTAACAAAATCTACCTTATATTTGCTCGGATGAGTGTTTAGGCCTTGAGCATGTCACAATACGAAAGTCTTTCGCCTTCTTCAGAGTGTCACATGATGGTGTCTTGTGACCCGTCTTTATCAGCTGATGTTCCATGAGGGCGTGACTTACCTGTCACAAGAATGAAGGCAAGTCACGCCCCCCGCTGTCCGTTCACTCCGCCAAAATGCTGCTCCAGGTGGTAGAGAGGATGAAGGCTCCCTTGTCTCTGTTCATGGTTTTTATGCCTCGCTTGCAGATCTCAATGGCCTCTCTGATCCAGCGCTGTTGTTTGTTCTCTTCGGTGCGGATGACCCTGCCCTTCTCCCGGTCCATGATGTGGTTTTCCCTTTTGCAGTGGTCAGTGATTGCTGATTTGTAATGTTCATGTTGTGCTTGTTCTTTTACTGCTCTGATTTTTCATTTTTTTGACAGGTAAGTCACACCCTCATGGAACATCAGCTGATAAAGACGGGTCTCAAGACACCATCATGCGACACTCTGAAGAAGGCGAAAGACTCGCCGAAACATGTCAGGTAAAAAATTAACCTAAAACATAATTGTCTGCTTTTAATGAATCAGTCAAATATCAATAATAAGAAGACAAAATGAACCTAATACAAATAAATGAATGCTTAATAACTCCCCTGCACATGCTCCTAAAAATCCAAACCTTCACCTGTAAATAAAACGTCCCGACCTGAAGACATCTTAATGTTATTATTTTGTTATACACACAGTGCCGCCAAGTGGAATCAAAAATTTGTTTTTATTTTAATTTTCACGTACTGCACGGTGCCCTTTCGACGAATCCGACTGAAAATTAGTCAGAAAAGACTCAAGACAATGATCTTACTCTCTGCCGAATTTTGTGACGTTTTGGCAAAAGGCGTGGCTATTACGGTGCTGAAAAGTCCGATTGTACTCTGTGGCAACAAAAGCTCCAGCAACATGACTCAGGTGATCCTATCTTCTCGAAGTTGCACACATTTGAGGATACTTAAGCCCTGAAGACATCTACCAACTTATTTTTCATCGTAGTAGTAGCGCCACCAACTGGTAAAAGCTAATACAAGTTATTTTCTTGGATGTTTTTCTCCGTGCAACTCAACAATGTCGCCCTCATATATGCTCGGATGACTGTTTCGGCCATGAGGATGTCACAATACGAAATTCGTCCTTTTTCATGAAAAGTTGTGGGAGTGGCATTGCACTGTTCGGCAATAAAACAAAGCTGATTATGAGGTTCTAAATATGAACGACAACTCGTGAAACTTTACACACACATCAGGCCGAGCAAATTTATCAATATTTTATACGTTAGTTGTGCAGCTTTTTTGAAATGGCTCGCCATGGCCCTCGAGAAATGTTCAAAAAAGCAGCCCTGGTTGAGTGTTTCACCTCGCTTTTTGTAAATTTTATGGAGTACAGTGAACCCTCGGTTATCGCGGTTAATGGGGACCGAGACCACCCGCAAAAACTGAAAATCCGCGAAGTAGCGGCGCACCTTCAAAAATGCTTAAAAAAAATATACAATATATATAATAAATATATAAATATATATATATATATATATATATATATATATATATACGGGGGGAGAGAGAGAGACAGAGAGTGAAATTCATGTTATAACAAAAAAAACAAATTATTATTAAAACTTATTATTTTTTTATTCCCCAACCATTCTTTTTGTATTTATTTAATTACTCCGACTTTTACCTGCTGGTACGCCGTCCGGTGTGCCCTGTGAAATGAAAGGTGGCATTCTTTATTTATTTATTCATTTATTCATTCATAACTGACAGCCTCGCGCTCCGCTCGTGCCCGGGCAGAAGAGGTGCTCCAATTCGGCTTCACTGTGACACACGCCCGCCCTCCTCCCCCGGAGCTTCCATTCGGTTAAACTTAGGGGCCGCTTGGCACCGCCCGTGCCCGGGGAAGGTGCTCCTCTTCGGCTTACTGTGACGCGAGCATGCCCTCCTCCTGCGGAGCTTCCATTCGGTTAAACTTAGGGGCCGCTTGGAACCGCCCGTGCCCGGGGAAGGTGCTCCTCTTCGGCTTACTGTGACGCGAGCATGCCCTCCTCCTCCGGAGCTTCCATTCGGTTAAACTTAGGGGCCGCTTGGCACCGCCCGTGCCCGGGGAAGGTGCTCCTCTACGGCTTAACTGCCACGCACGCCGGCCGGAGCTCTGGTACGGTCCGAACCGCGCGAAACGTCGCCACCGATCGTGTCCGGGGGAACGTGCTCTTCTTCGTCCACTCTCCTCTTCGCCCACGCTCTTCTTCGGCGCACGCCGGCCGTCTAACTGCTCCAGCGCCCCGTCGTGCCGCTCGGCGAAACTACAATGCCCCCGAATATTTTTTAGACCCGCGAAGCACTGAACCCGCGAAAGGTGAACCGCGAAGTAGCGAGGGTTCACTGTATGTATAAGACCAAGACCTACAAAAAAGTCTCTTGGAGCAATGAGCTAGGTTTTACAGGAAGTCGGCCATTTTGAATTTACTTAAAAGGGGGCGGGTCACCACAATGGACTTTGTGTAGAAATTATTATTGGGGCCCGAGCAGCGACCGCGGCGAGGTCCCTATTGTTTTTGTAGAAATTATTATTATTATTATTTTTCCGATTGTTCGATCGCATTTTTGACCCCCGAAACATGCACAAAAACTCACCAAACTTGGCAGTCTCATCGGGCATGGCGAAAAATTTGATATTTTAACGTCTAATATGAACAGGAAGTGAGTTATGAATTTTTGAAAGTCCGATTTTTGCCCTTTTTTGCATGTTTACAGGGGTCATTCTTTTGCACCCTGATCCTAAAGGCTTCATCTGATTGCCTTAAAATTCTGTCTGTAGCATCTTAAGACCTGGGACAAACACTGGGGCTAAAAATTTTTGTTTCCGAAATACTATATGACGGGGGCGGGGCTTCAAAGTTTTCACTTAAGATTTCCTTCGCCGCAATGGACAAAATGCTTAATAACTCTCCTGCACGTGCTGCTAAAAATCCAAAACTTCACATGTACATAAAGAGTCGGTACCTGAAGACATCTATATGTTTATATTCAGTTATACACCTTGCGCCAATCAATATCATTTTTTACATTTTGACGTACTGCACGGTGCCCTTTTAACGAATCTGATTGAAAATTGGCTAGAAAAGACTCAAGACATTGATCTTACTCTATCCCTATTTTTGTGACTTTCCTTCGAAGGGCGTGGCTATTACGGTGCCGCAGAGTCTGATTATTCTCCGTGGCAACAAAAGTTCCTGCAAAATGATTCAGATGATCCATCTTCTCGAAATTTTTCACATTTGAGGATATTCAGGCCCTGAAGACGGCTGCCAACTTATTTTTGATCGCAGTGGTAGCGCCACCAACTGGTTAAAACAAATACAAATCATTTTCGTTGATTTTTTTCTCCGGGCAGGTTAACAAAATCTACCTTACATTTGCTCGGATGAGTGTTTAGGCCTTGAGGATGTCACAATACGAAAGTCTTTCGCCTTCTTCAGAGTGTCACATGATGGTGTCTTGTGGCCCGTCTTTATCAGCTGATGTTCCATGAGGGCGTGACTTACCTGTCACAAGAATGAAGGCAAGTCACGCCCCCCGCTGTCCGTTCACTCCGCCAAGATGCTGGTCCAGGTGGTAGAGAGGATGAAGGCTCCCTTGTCTCTGTTCATGGTTTTTATGCCTCGCTTGCAGATCTCAATGGCCTCTCTGATCCAGCGCTGTTGTTTGTTCTCTTCTGTGCGGATGACCCTGCCCTTCTCCCGGTCCATGATGTGGTTTTCCCTTTTGCAGTGGTCAGTGATTGCTGATTTGTAATGTTCATGTTGTGCTTGTTCTTTTACTGCTCTGATTTTTTTCATTTTTTTGACAGGTAAGTCACACCCTCATGGAACATCAGCTCAAGACACCATCATGCGACACTCTGAAGAAGGCGAAAGACTCGCCGAAACATGTCAGGTAAAAAATTAACCTAAAACATAATTGTCTGCTTTTAATGAATCAGTCAAATATCAATAATAAGAAGACAAAATGAACCTAATACAAATAAATGAATGCTTAATAACTCCCCTGCACATGCTCCTAAAAATCCAAACCTTCACCTGTAAATAAAACGTCCCGACCTGAAGACATCTTAATGTTATTATTTTGTTATACACACAGTGCCGCCAAGTGGAATCAAAAATTTGTTTTTATTTTAATTTTCACGTACTGCACGGTGCCCTTTTGACGAATCCGACTGAAAATGAGTCAGAAAAGACTCAAGACAATGATCTTACTCTCTGCCGAATTTTGTGACGTTTTGGCAAAAGGCGTGGCTATTAAGGTGCTGAAAAGTCCGATTGTACTCTGTGGCAACAAAAGCTCCGGCAACATGACTCAGATGATCTTATCTTCTCGAAGTTGTACACATTTGAGGATACTTCAGCCCTGAAGACATCTACCAACTTATTTTACATCGTAGTAGTAGCGCCACCAACTGGTAAAAGCTAATACAAGTTATTTTCTTGGATGTTTTTCTCCGTGCAACTCAACAAGGTCGCCCTCATATATGCTCGGATGACTGTTTCGGCCATGAGGATGTCACAATACGAAATTCGTCCTTTTTCGTGAAAAGTTGTGGGAGTGGCATTGCACTGTTCGGCAATAAAACAAAGCTGATTATGAGGTTCTAAATATGAACGACAACTCGTAAAACTTTACACACACATCAGGCCGAGCAAATTTATCAATATTTTATACGTTAGTTGTGCAGCTTTTTTGAAATGGCTCGCCATGGCCCTCGAGAAATGTTAAAAAAAGCAGCTCTGGTTGAGTGTTTCACCTCGCTTTTTGTAAATTTTATGGAGTACAGTGAACCCTCGGTTATCGCGGTTAATGGGGACCGAGACCACCCGCGAAAACTGAAAATCCGCGAAGTAGCGGCGCACCTTCAAAAATGCTTAAAAAAAATATACAATATATATAATAAATATATATATATATATATATATATATATATATATATATATATATATACGGGGAGAGAGAGAGTGAAATTCATGTTATAACAAAAAAAACAAATTATTATTAAAACGTATTATTTTTTTTATTCCCCAGCCATTCTTTTAGTATTTATTTAATTACTCCGACTTTTACCTGCTGGTACGCCGTCCGGTGTGCCCTGTGAAATGAAAGGTGGCTTTCTTTATTTATTTATTCATTTATTCATTCATAACTGACAGCCTCGCGCTCCGCTCGTGCCCGGGCAGAAGAGGTGCTCCAATTTGGCTTAACTGTGACACACGCCCGCCCTCCTCCCCCGGAGCTTCCATTCGGTTAAACTTAGGGGCCGCTTGGCACCGCCCGTGCCCGGGGAAGGTGCTCCTCTTCGGCTTACTGTGACGCGAGCATGCCCTCCTCCTCCGGAGCTTCCATTCGGTTAAACTTAGGGGCCGCTTGGAACCGCCCGTGCCCGGGGAAGGTGCTCCTCTACGGCTTCACTGCCACGCACGCCGGCCGGAGCTCTGGTACGGTCCGAACCGCGCGAAACGTCGCCACCGATCGTGTCCGGGGGAACGTGCTCTTCTTCGTCCACTCTCCTCTTCGCCCACGCTCTTCTTCGGCGCACGCCGGCCGTCTAACCGCTCCAGCGCCCCGTCGTGCCGCTCGGCGAAACTACAATGCCCCCGAATATTTTTTAGACCCGCGAAGCACTGAACCCGCGAAAGGTGAACCGCGAAGTAGCGAGGGTTCACTGTATGTATAAGACCAAGACCTACAAAAAAGTCTCTTGGAGCAATGAGCTAGGTTTTACAGGAAGTCGGCCATTTTGAATTTACTTAAAAGGGGGCGGGTCACCACAATGGACTTTGTGTAGAAATTATTATTGGGGCCCGAGCAGCGACCGCGGCGAGGTCCCTATTGTTTTTGTAGAAAACATTATTACTTTTATTATTATTATTATTATTATTATTAGGGCCTGAGCAGCGACCGCTGCGAAGTCCCTATTGTTTTTGTAGAAATTATTATTATTATTATTTTTCCGATTGTTCGATCGCATTTTTGACCCCCGAAACATGCACAAAAACTCACCAAACTTGGCAGTCTCATCGGGCATGGCGAAAAATTTGATATTTTAACGTCTAATATGAACAGGAAGTGAGTTATGAATTTTTGAAAGTCCGACTTTTGCCCTTTTTTGCATGTTTACAGGGGTCATTCTTTTGCACCCTGATCCTAAAGGCTTCATCTGATTGCCTTAAAATTCTGTCTGTAGCATCTGAAGACCTGGGACAAACACTGGGGCTAAAATTTTTTGTTTCCGAAATACTACATGACGGGGGCGGGGCTTCAAAGTTTTCACTTAAGATTTCCTTCGCCGCAATGGACAAAATGCTTAATAACTCTCCTGCACATGCTGCTAAAAATCCAAAACTTCACATGTACATAAAGAGTCTGTACCTGAAGACATCTATATGTTTATATTCAGTTATACACCTTGCGCCAATCAATATCATTTTTTACATTTTGACGTACTGCATGGTGCCCTTTTAACGAATCCGATTGAAAATTGGCTAGAAAAGACTCAAGACATTGATCTTACTCTATCCCTATTTTTATGACTTTCCTTCAAAGGGCGTGGCTATTACGGTGCCGCAGAGTCTGATTATTCTCCGTGGCAACAAAAGTTCCTGCAAAATGATTCAGATGATCCATCTTCTGGAAATCTTTCACATTTGAGGATATTCAGGCCCTGAAGACGGCTGCCAACTTATTTTTGATCGCAGTGGTAGCGCCACCAACTGGTTAAAACAAATACAAATTATTTTCGTTGATGTTTTTCTCCGGGCAGGTGAACAAAATCTACCTTATATTTGCTCGGATGAGTGTTTAGGCCTTGAGCATGTCACAATACAAAAGTCTTTCGCCTTCTTCAGAGTGTCACATGATGCTGTCTTGTGACCCGTCTTTATCAGCTGATGTTCCATGAGGGCGTGACTTACCTGTCACAAGAATGAAGGCAAGTCACGCCCCCCGCTGTCCGTTCACTCCGCCAAGATGCTGGTCCAGGTGGTAGAGAGGATGAAGGCTCCCTTGTCTCTGTTCATGGTTTTTATGCCTCGCTTGCAGATCTCAATGGCCTCTCTGATCCAGCGCTGTTGTTTGTTCTCTTCTGTGCGGATGACCCTGCCCTTCTCCCGGTCCATGATGTGGTTTTCCCTTTTGCAGTGGTCAGTGATTGCTGATTTGTAATGTTCATGTTGTGCTTGTTCTTTTACTGCTCTGATTTTTTCATTTTTTTGACAGGTAAGTCACACCCTCATGGAACATCAGCTCAAGACACCATCATGCGACACTCTGAAGTAGGCGAAAGACTCGCCGAAACATGTCAGGTAAAAAATTAACCTAAAACATAATTGTCTGCTTTTAATGAATCAGTCAAATATCAATAATAAGAAGACAAAATGAACCTAATACAAATAAATGAATGCTTAATAACTCCCCTGCACATGCTCCTAAAAATCCAAACCTTCACCTGTAAATAAAACGTCCCGACCTGAAGACATCTTAATGTTATTATTTTGTTATACACACAGTGCCGCCAAGTGGAATCAAAAATTTGTTTTTATTTTAATTTTCACGTACTGCACGGTGCCCTTTCGACGAATCCGACTGAAAATTAGTCAGAAAAGACTCAAGACAATGATCTTACTCTCTGCCGAATTTTGTGACGTTTTGGCAAAAGGCGTGGCTATTACGGTGCTGAAAAGTCCGATTGTACTCTGTGGCAACAAAAGCTCCAGCAACATGACTCAGATGATCCTATCTTCTCGAAGTTGCACACATTTGAGGATACTTCAGCCCTGAAGACATCTACCAACTTATTTTTCATCGTAGTAGTAGCGCCCCCAACTGGTAAAAGCTAATACAAGTTATTTTCTTGGATGTTTTTCTCCGTGCAACTCAACAAGGTCGCCCTCATATATGCTCGGATGACTGTTTCGGCCATGAGGATGTCACAATACGAAATTCGTCCTTTTTCATGAAAAGTTGTGGGAGTGGCATTGCACTGTTCGGCAATAAAACAAAGCTGATTATGAGGTTCTAAATATGAACGACAACTCGTGAAACTTTACACACACATCAGGCCGAGCAAATTTATCAATATTTTATACGTTAGTTGTGCAGCTTTTTTGAAATGGCTCGCCATGGCCCTCGAGAAATGTTCAAAAAAGCAGCCCTGGTTGAGTGTTTCACCTCGCTTTTTGTAAATTTTATGGAGTACAGTGAACCCTCGGTTATCGCGGTTAATGGGGACCGAGACCACCCGCGAAAACTGAAAATCCGCGAAGTAGCGGCGCACCTTCAAAAATGCTTAAAAAAAATATACAATATATATAATAAATATATAAATATATATATATATATATATATATATATATATATATATATATATATATATACGGGGGGAGAGAGAGAGAGAGAGAGTGAAATTCATGTTATAACAAAAAAAACAAATTATTATTAAAACTTATTTTTTTTTTTATTCCCCAACCATTCTTTTTGTATTTATTTAATTACTCCGACTTTTACCTGCTGGTACGCCGTCCGGTGTGCCCTGTGAAATGAAAGGTGGCATTCTTTATTTATTTATTCATTTATTCATTCATAACTGACAGCCTCGCGCTCCGCTTGTGCCCGGCAGAAGAGGTGCTCCAATTCGGCTTAACTGTGACACACGCCCGCCCTCCTCCCCCGGAGCTTCCATTCGGTTAAACTTAGGGGCCGCTTGGCACCGCCCGTGCCCGGGGAAGGTGCTCCTCTTCGGCTTACTGTGACGCGAGCATGCCCTCCTCCTCCGGAGCTTCCATTCGGTTAAACTCAGGGGCCGCTTGGAACCGCCCGTGCCCGGGGAAGGTGCTCCTCTACGGCTTAACTGCCACGCACGCCGGCCGGAGCTCTGGTACGGTCCGAACCGCGCGAAACGTCGCCACCGATCGTGTCCGGGGGAACGTGCTCTTCTTCGTCCACTCTCCTCTTCGCCCACGCTCTTCTTCGGCGCACGCCGGCCGTCTAACCGCTCCAGCGCCCCGTCGTGCCGCTCGGCGAAACTACAATGCCCCCGAATATTTTTTAGACCCGCGAAGCACTGAACCCGCGAAAGGTGAACCTCGAAGTAGCGAGGGTTCACTGTATGTATAAGACCAAGACCTACAAAAAAGTCTCTTGGAGCAATGAGCTAGGTTTTACAGGAAGTCGGCCATTTTGAATTTACTTAAAAGGGGGCGGGTCTCCACAATGGACTTTGTGTAGAAATTATTATTGGGGCCCGAGCAGCGACCGCGGCGAGGTCCCTATTGTTTTTGTAGAAAATATTATTACTTTTATTATTATCATTATTATTATTATTATTAGGGCCTGAGCAGCGACCGCTGCGAAGTCCCTATTGTTTTTGTAGAAATTATTATTATTATTATTTTTCCGATTGTTCGATCGCATTTTTGACCCCCGAAACATGCACAAAAACTCACCAAACTTGGCAGTCTCATCGGGCATGGCGAAAAATTTGATATTTTTTAACGTCTAATATGAACAGGAAGTGAGTTATGAATTTTTGAAAGTCCGACTTTTGCCCTTTTTTGCATGTTTACAGGGGTCATTCTTTTGCACCCTGATCCTAAAGGCTTCATCTGATTGCCTTAAAGTTCTGTCTGGAGCATCTTAAGACCTGGGACAAACACTGGGGCTAAAATTTTTTGTTTCCGAAATACTATATGACGGGGGCGGGGCTTCAAAGTTTTCACTTAAGATTTCCTTCGCCGCAATGGACAAAATGCTTAATAACTCTCCTGCACGTGCTGCTAAAAATCCAAAACTTCACATGTACATAAAGAGTCGGTACCTGAAGACATCTATATGTTTATATTCAGTTATACACCTTGCGCCAATCAATATAAATGTTTACATTTTGACGTACTGCACGGTGCCCTTTTAACGAATCCGACTGAAAATTGGCTAGAAAAGACTCAAGACATTGATCTTACTCTATCCCTATTTTTATGACTTTCCTTCAAAGGGCGTGGCTATTACGGTGCCGCAGAGTCTGATTATTCTCCGTGGCAACAAAAGTTCCTGCAAAATGATTCAGACTATCCATCTTCTGGAAATCTTTCACATTTGAGGATATTCAGGCCCTGAAGACGGCTGCCAACTTATTTTTGATCGCAGTGGTAGCGCCACCAACTGGTTAAAACAAATACAAATTATTTTCGTTGATGTTTTTCTCCGGGCAGGTTAACAAAATCTACCTTATATTTGCTCGGATGAGTGTTTAGGCCTTGAGCATGTCACAATACGAAAGTCTTTCGCCTTCTTCAGAGTGTCACATGATGGTGTCTTGTGACCCGTCTTTATCAGCTGATGTTCCATGAGGGCGTGACTTACCTGTCACAAGAATGAAGGCAAGTCACGCCCCCCGCTGTCCGTTCACTCCGCCAAGATGCTGGTCCAGGTGGTAGAGAGGATGAAGGCTCCCTTGTCTCTGTTCATGGTTTTTATGCCTCGCTTGCAGATCTCAATGGCCTCTCTGATCCAGCGCTGTTGTTTGTTCTCTTCTGTGCGGATGACCCTGCCCTTCTCCCGGTCCATGATGTGGTTTTCCCTTTTGCAGTGGTCAGTGATTGCTGATTTGTAATGTTCATGTTGTGCTTGTTCTTTTACTGCTCTGATTTTTTGATTTTTTTGACAGGTAAGTCACACCCTCATGGAACATCAGCTCAAGACACCATCATGCGACACTCTGAAGAAGGCGAAAGACTCGCCGAAACATGTCAGGTAAAAAATTAACCTAAAACATAATTGTCTGCTTTTAATGAATCAGTCAAATATCAATAATAAGAAGACAAAATGAACCTAATACAAATAAATGAATGCTTAATAACTCCCCTGCACATGCTCCTAAAAATCCAAACCTTCACCTGTAAATAAAACGTCCCGACCTGAAGACATCTTAATGTTATTATTTTGTTATACACACAGTGCCGCCAAGTGGAATCAAAAATTTGTTTTTATTTTAATTTTCACGTACTGCATGGTGCCCTTTTGACGAATCCGACTGAAAATTAGTCAGAAAAGACTTAAGACAATGATCTTACTCTCTGCCGAATTTTGTGACGTTTTGGCAAAAGGCGTGGCTATTAAGGTGCTGAAAAGTCCGATTGTACTCTGTGGCAACAAAAGCTCCGGCAACATGACTCAGATGATCCTATCTTCTCGAAGTTGTACACATTTGAGGATACTTCAGCCCTGAAGACATCTACCAACTTATTTTACATCGTAGTAGTAGCGCCACCAACTGGTAAAAGCTAATACAAGTTATTTTCTTGGATGTTTTTCTCCGTGCAACTCAACAAGGTCGCCCTCATATATGCTCGGATGACTGTTTCGGCCATGAGGATGTCACAATACGAAATTCGTGATTTTTCGTGAAAAGTTGTGGGAGTGGCATTGCACTGTTCAGCAATAAAACAAAGCTGATTATGAGGTTCTAAAAATGAACGACAACTCGTAAAACTTTACACACACATCAGGCCGAGCAAATTTATCAATATTTTATACGTTAGTTGTGCAG
This sequence comes from Idiotropiscis lumnitzeri, assembly GCF_059441095.1. NCBI lineage: Eukaryota > Metazoa > Chordata > Actinopteri > Syngnathiformes > Syngnathidae > Idiotropiscis > Idiotropiscis lumnitzeri. The sequence continues at coordinate 232,517 of NW_028283681.1, forward strand.
CTTTTTTGAAATGGCTCGCCATGGCCCTCGAGAAATGTTAAAAAAAAGCAGCTCTGGTTGAGTGTTTCACCTCGCTTTTTGAAAATTTTATGGAGTACAGTGAACCCTCTGTTATCGCGGTTAATGGGGACCGAGACCACCCGCGAAAACTGAAAATCCGCGAAGTAGCGGCGCACCTTCAAAAATGCTTAAAAAAAATATACAATATATATAATAAATATATAATATATATATATATATATATATATATATATATATATATATATATATATACGGGGAGAGAGAGAGTGAAATTCATGTTATAACAAAAAAAACAAATTATTATTAAAACGTATTATTTTTTTATTCCCCAGCCATTCTTTTTGTATTTATTTAATTACTCCGACTTTTACCTGCTGGTACGCCGTCCGGTGTGCCCTGTGAAATGAAAGGTGGCATTCTTTATTTATTTATTCATTTATTCATTCATAACTGACAGCCTCGCGCTCCGCTCGTGCCCGGGCAGAAGAGGTGCTCCAATTTGGCTTAACTGTGACACACGCCCGTCCTCCTCCCCCGGAGCTTCCATTCGGTTAAACTTAGGGGCCGCTTGGCACCGCCCGTGCCCGGGGAAGGTGCTCCTCTTCGGCTTACTGTGACGCGAGCATGCCCTCCTCCTCCGGAGCTTCCATTCGGTTAAACTTAGGGGCCGCTTGGAACCGCCCGTGCCCGGGGAAGGTGCTCCTCTTCGGCTTACTGTGACGCGAGCATGCCCTCCTCCTCCGGAGCTTCCATTCGGTTAAACTTAGGGGCCGCTTGGCACCGCCCGTGCCCGGGGAAGGTGCTCCTCTACGGCTTAACTGCCACGCACGCTGGCCGGAGCTCTGGTACGGTCCGAACCGCGCGAAACGTCGCCACTGATCGTGTCCGGGGGAATGTGCTCTTCTTCGTCCACTCTCCTCTTCGCCCACGCTCTTCTTCGGCGCACGCCGGCCGTCTAACCGCTCCAGCGCCCCGTCGTGCCGCTCGGCGAAACTACAATGCCCCCGAATATTTTTTAGACCCGCGAAGCACTGAACCCGCGAAAGGTGAACCGCGAAGTAGCGAGGGTTCACTGTATGTATAAGACCAAGACCTACAAAAAAGTCTCTTGGAGCAATGAGCTAGGTTTTACAGGAAGTCGGCCATTTTGAATTTACTTAAAAGGGGGCGGGTCACCACAATGGACTTTGTGTAGAAATTATTATTGGGGCCCGAGCAGCGACCGCGGCGAGGTCCCTGTTGTTTTTGTAGAAAATATTATTACTTTTATTATTATTATTATTATTATTATTAGGGCCTGAGCAGCGACCGCTGCGAAGTCCCTATTGTTTTTGTCGAAATTATTATTATTATTATTTTTCCGATTGTTCGATCGCATTTTTGACCCCTGAAACATGCACAAAAACTCACCAAACTTGGCAGTCTCATCGGGCATGGCGAAAAATTTGATATTTTAACGTCTAATATGAACAGGAAGTGAGTTATGAATTTTTGAAAGTCCGACTTTTGCCCTTTTTTGCATGTTTACAGGGGTCATTCTTTTGCACCCTGATCCTAAAGGCTTCATCTGATTGCCTTAAAATTCTGTCTGTAGCATCTGAAGACCTGGCACAAACACTGGGGCTAAAATTTTTTGTTTCCGAAATACTATATGACGGGGGCGGGGCATCAAAGTTTTCACTTAAGATTTCCTTCGCCGCAATGGACAAAATGCTTAATAACTCTCCTGCACATGCTGCTAAAAATCCAAAACTTCACATGTACATAAAGAGTCTGTACCTGAAGACATCTATATGTTTATATTCAGTTATACACCTTGCGCCAATCAATATCATTTTTTACATTTTGACGTACTGCACGGTGCCCTTTTAACGAATCTGATTGAAAATTGGCTAGAAAAGACTCAAGACATTGATCTTACTCTATCCCTATTTTTGTGACTTTCCTTCGAAGGGCGTGGCTATTACGGTGCCGCAGAGTCTGATTATTCTCCGTGGCAACAAAAGTTCCTGCAAAATGATTCAGATGATCCATCTTCTCGAAATTTTTCACTTTGAGGATATTCAGGCCCTGAAGACGGCTGCCAACTTATTTTTGATCGCAGTGGTAGCGCCACCAACTGGTTAAAACAAATACAAATCATTTTCATTGATTTTTTTATCCGGGCAGGTTAACAAAATCTACCTTACATTTGCTCGGATGAGTGTTTAGGCCTTGAGGATGTCACAATACGAAAGTCTTTCGCCTTCTTCAGAGTGTCACATGATGGTGTCTTGTGGCCCGTCTTTATCAGCTGATGTTCCATGAGGGCGTGACTTGCCTGTCACAAGAATGAAGGCAAGTCACGCCCCCCGCTGTCCGTTCACTCCGCCAAAATGCTGCTCCAGGTGGTAGAGAGGATGAAGGCTCCCTTGTCTCTGTTCATGGTTTTTATGCCTCGCTTGCAGATCTCAATGGCCTCTCTGATCCAGCGCTGTTGTTTGTTCTCTTCGGTGCGGATGACCCTGCCCTTCTCCCGGTCCATGATGTGGTTTTCCCTTTTGCAGTGGTCAGTGATTGCTGATTTGTAATGTTCATGTTGTGCTTGTTCTTTTACTGCTCTGGTTTTTCATTTTTTTGACAGGTAAGTCACACCCTCATGGAACATCAGCTGATAAAGACGGGTCTCAAGACACCATCATGCGACACTCTGAAGAAGGCGAAAGACTCGCCGAAACATGTCAGGTAAAAAATTAACCTAAAACATAATTGTCTGCTTTTAATGAATCAGTCAAATATCAATAATAAGAAGACAAAATGAACCTAATACAAATAAATGAATGCTTAATAACTCCCCTGCACATGCTCCTAAAAATCCAAACCTTCACCTGTAAATAAAACGTCCCGACCTGAAGACATCTTAATGTTATTATTTTGTTATACACACAGTGCCGCCAAGTGGAATCAAAAATTTGTTTTTATTTTAATTTTCACGTACTGCACGGTGCCCTTTCGACGAATCCGACTGAAAATTAGTCAGAAAAGACTCAAGACAATGATCTTACTCTCTGCCGAATTTTGTGACGTTTTGGCAAAAGGCGTGGCTATTACGGTGCTGAAAAGTCCGATTGTACTCTGTGGCAACAAAAGCTCCAGCAACATGACTCAGGTGATCCTATCTTCTCGAAGTTGCACACATTTGAGGATACTTAAGCCCTGAAGACATCTACCAACTTATTTTTCATCGTAGTAGTAGCGCCACCAACTGGTAAAAGCTAATACAAGTTATTTTCTTGGATGTTTTTCTCCGTGCAACTCAACAAGGTCGCCCTCATATATGCTCGGATGACTGTTTCGGCCATGAGGATGTCACAATACGAAATTCGTCCTTTTTCATGAAAAGTTGTGGGAGTGGCATTGCACTGTTCGGCAATAAAACAAAGCTGATTATGAGGTTCTAAATATGAACGACAACTCGTGAAACTTTACACACACATCAGGCCGAGCAAATTTATCAATATTTTATACGTTAGTTGTGCAGCTTTTTTGAAATGGCTCGCCATGGCCCTCGAGAAATGTTCAAAAAAGCAGCCCTGGTTGAGTGTTTCACCTCGCTTTTTGTAAATTTTATGGAGTACAGTGAACCCTCGGTTATCGCGGTTAATGGGGACCGAGACCACCCGCAAAAACTGAAAATCCGCGAAGTAGCGGCGCACCTTCAAAAATGCTTAAAAAAAATATACAATATATATAATAAATATATAAATATATATATATATATATATATATATATATATATATATATATATATATATATATATATACGGGGGGAGAGAGAGAGACAGAGAGTGAAATTCATGTTATAACAAAAAAAACAAATTATTATTAAAACTTATTATTTTTTTATTCCCCAACCATTCTTTTTGTATTTATTTAATTACTCCGACTTTTACCTGCTGGTACGCCGTCCGGTGTGCCCTGTGAAATGAAAGGTGGCATTCTTTATTTATTTATTCATTTATTCATTCATAACTGACAGCCTCGCGCTCCGCTCGTGCCCGGGCAGAAGAGGTGCTCCAATTCGGCTTCACTGTGACACACGCCCGCCCTCCTCCCCCGGAGCTTCCATTCGGTTAAACTTAGGGGCCGCTTGGCACCGCCCGTGCCCGGGGAAGGTGCTCCTCTTCGGCTTACTGTGACGCGAGCATGCCCTCCTCCTGCGGAGCTTCCATTCGGTTAAACTTAGGGGCCGCTTGGAACCGCCCGTGCCCGGGGAAGGTGCTCCTCTTCGGCTTACTGTGACGCGAGCATGCCCTCCTCCTCCGGAGCTTCCATTCGGTTAAACTTAGGGGCCGCTTGGCACCGCCCGTGCCCGGGGAAGGTGCTCCTCTACGGCTTAACTGCCACGCACGCCGGCCGGAGCTCTGGTACGGTCCGAACCGCGCGAAACGTCGCCACCGATCGTGTCCGGGGGAACGTGCTCTTCTTCGTCCACTCTCCTCTTCGCCCACGCTCTTCTTCGGCGCACGCCGGCCGTCTAACTGCTCCAGCGCCCCGTCGTGCCGCTCGGCGAAACTACAATGCCCCCGAATATTTTTTAGACCCGCGAAGCACTGAACCCGCGAAAGGTGAACCGCGAAGTAGCGAGGGTTCACTGTATGTATAAGACCAAGACCTACAAAAAAGTCTCTTGGAGCAATGAGCTAGGTTTTACAGGAAGTCGGCCATTTTGAATTTACTTAAAAGGGGGCGGGTCACCACAATGGACTTTGTGTAGAAATTATTATTGGGGCCCGAGCAGCGACCGCGGCGAGGTCCCTATTGTTTTTGTAGAAATTATTATTATTATTATTTTTCCGATTGTTCGATCGCATTTTTGACCCCCGAAACATGCACAAAAACTCACCAAACTTGGCAGTCTCATCGGGCATGGCGAAAAATTTGATATTTTAACGTCTAATATGAACAGGAAGTGAGTTATGAATTTTTGAAAGTCCGATTTTTGCCCTTTTTTGCATGTTTACAGGGGTCATTCTTTTGCACCCTGATCCTAAAGGCTTCATCTGATTGCCTTAAAATTCTGTCTGTAGCATCTTAAGACCTGGGACAAACACTGGGGCTAAAAATTTTTGTTTCCGAAATACTATATGACGGGGGCGGGGCTTCAAAGTTTTCACTTAAGATTTCCTTCGCCGCAATGGACAAAATGCTTAATAACTCTCCTGCACGTGCTGCTAAAAATCCAAAACTTCACATGTACATAAAGAGTCGGTACCTGAAGACATCTATATGTTTATATTCAGTTATACACCTTGCGCCAATCAATATCATTTTTTACATTTTGACGTACTGCACGGTGCCCTTTTAACGAATCTGATTGAAAATTGGCTAGAAAAGACTCAAGACATTGATCTTACTCTATCCCTATTTTTGTGACTTTCCTTCGAAGGGCGTGGCTATTACGGTGCCGCAGAGTCTGATTATTCTCCGTGGCAACAAAAGTTCCTGCAAAATGATTCAGATGATCCATCTTCTCGAAATTTTTCACATTTGAGGATATTCAGGCCCTGAAGACGGCTGCCAACTTATTTTTGATCGCAGTGGTAGCGCCACCAACTGGTTAAAACAAATACAAATTATTTTCGTTGATGTTTTTCTCCGGGCAGGTTAACAAAATCTACCTTATATTTGCTCGGATGAGTGTTTAGGCCTTGAGGATGTCACAATACGAAAGTCTTTCGCCTTCTTCAGAGTGTCACATGATGGTGTCTTGTGACCCGTCTTTATCAGCTGATGTTCCATGAGGGCGTGACTTACCTGTCACGAGAATGAAGGCAAGTCACGCCCCCCGCTGTCCGTTCACTCCGCCAAGATGCTGGTCCAGGTGGTAGAGAGGATGAAGGCTCCCTTGTCTCTGTTCATGGTTTTTATGCCTCGCTTGCAGATCTCAATGGCCTCTCTGATCCAGCGCTGTTGTTTGTTCTCTTCTGTGCGGATGACCCTGCCCTTCTCCCGGTCCATGATGTGGTTTTCCCTTTTGCAGTGGTCAGTGATTGCTGATTTGTAATGTTCATGTTGTGCTTGTTCTTTTACTGCTCTGATTTTTTTCATTTTTTTGACAGGTAAGTCACACCCTCATGGAACATCAGCTCAAGACACCATCATGCGACACTCTGAAGAAGGCGAAAGACTCGCCGAAACATGTCAGTGAAAAAATTAACCTAAAACATAATTGTCTGCTTTTAATGAATCAGTCAAATATCAATAATAAGAAGACAAAATGAACCTAATACAAATAAATGAATGCTTAATAACTCCCCTGCACATGCTCCTAAAAATCCAAACCTTCACCTGTAAATAAAACGTCCCGACCTGAAGACATCTTAATGTTATTATTTTGTTATACACACAGCGCCGCCAAGTGGAATCAAAAATTTGTTTTTATTTTAATTTTCACGTACTGCACGGTGCCCTTTTGTCGAATCCGACTGAAAATTAGTCAGAAAAGACTCAAGACAATGATCTTACTCTCTGCCGAATTTTGTGACGTTTTGGCAAAAGGCGTGGCTATTACGGTGCTGAAAAGTCCGATTGTACTCTGTGGCAACAAAAGCTCCGGCAACATGACTCAGATGATCCTATCTTCTCGAATTGTACACATTTGAGGATACTTCAGCCCTGAAGACATCTACCAACTTATTTTACATCGTAGTAGTAGCGCCACCAACTGGTAAAAGCTAATACAAGTTATTTTCTTGGATGTTTTTCTCCGTGCAACTCAACAAGGTCGCCCTCATATATGCTCGGATGACTGTTTCGGCCATGAGGATGTCACAATACGAAATTCGTCCTTTTTCGTGAAAAGTTGTGGGAGTGGCATTGCACTGTTCGGCAATAAAACAAAGCTGATTATGAGGTTCTAAATATGAACGACAACTCGTAAAACTTTACACACACCAGGCCGAGCAAATTTATCAATATTTTATACGTTAGTTGTGCAGCTTTTTTGAAATGGCTCGCCATGGCCCTCGAGAAATGTTAAAAAAAGCAGCTCTGGTTGAGTGTTTCACCTCGCTTTTTGTAAATTTTATGGAGTACAGTGAACCCTCGGTTATCGCGGTTAATGGGGACCGAGACCACCCGCGAAAACTGAAAATCCGCGAAGTAGCGGTGCACCTTCAAAAATGCTTAAAAAAAATATACAATATATATAATAAATATATATATATATATATATATATATACGGGGAGAGAGAGAGTGAAATTCATGTTATAACAAAAAAACCAAATTATTATTAAAACGTATTATTTTTTTATTCCCCAGCCATTCTTTTTGTATTTATTTAATTACTCCGACTTTTACCTGCTGGTACGCCGTCCGGTGTGCCCTGTGAAATGAAAGGTGGCATTCTTTATTTATTTATTCATTTATTCATTCATAACTGACAGCCTCGCGCTCCGCTCGTGCCCGGGCAGAAGAGGTGCTCCAATTTGGCTTAACTGTGACACACGCCCGCCCTCCTCCCCCGGAGCTTCCATTCGGTTAAACTTAGGGGCCGCTTGGCACCGCCCGTGCCCGGGGAAGGTGCTCCTCTTCGGCTTACTGTGACGTGAGCATGCCCTCCTCCTCCGGAGCTTCCATTCGGTTAAACTTAGGGGCCGCTTGGAACCGCCCGTGCCCGGGGAAGGTGCTCCTCTACGGCTTAACTGCCACGCACGCCGGCCGGAGCTCTGGTACGGTCCGAACCGCGCGAAACGTCGGCACCGATCGTGTCCGGGGGAACGTGCTCTTCTTCGTCCACTCTCCTCTTCGCCCACGCTCTTCTTTGGCGCACGCCGGCCGTCTAATCTCTCCAGCGACCCGTCGTGCCGCTCGGCGAAACTACAATGCCCCCGAATATTTTTTAGACCCGCGAAGCACTGAACCCGCGAAAGGTGAACCGCGAAGTAGCGAGGGTTCACTGTATGTATAAGACCAAGACCTACAAAAAAGTCTCTTGGAGCAATGAGCTAGGTTTTACAGGAAGTCGGCCATTTTGAATTTACTTAAAAGGGGGCGGGTCACCACAATGGACTTTGTGTAGAAATTATTATTGGGGCCCGAGCAGCGACCGCGGCGAGGTCCCTATTGTTTTTGTAGAAAATATTATTACTTTTATTATTATTATTATTATTATTATTAGGGCCTGAGCAGCGACCGCTGCGAAGTCCCTATTGTTTTTGTAGAAATTATTATTATTATTATTTTTCCGATTGTTCGATCGCATTTTTGACCCCCGAAACATGCACAAAAACTCACCAAACTTGGCAGTCTCATCGGGCATGGCGAAAAATTTGATATTTTAATGTCTAATATGAACAGGAAGTGAGTTATGAATTTTTGAAAGTCCGACTTTTGCCCTTTTTTGCATGTTTACAGGGGTCATTCTTTTGCACCCTGATCCTAAAGGCTTCATCTGATTGCCTTAAAATTCTGTCTGTAGCATCTGAAGACCTGGGACAAACACTGGGGCTAAAATTTTTTGTTTCCGAAATACTATATGACGGGGGCGGGGCATCAAAGTTTTCACTTAAGATTTCCTTCGCCGCAATGGACAAAATGCTTAATAACTCTCCTGCACATGCTGCTACAAATCCAAAACTTCACATGTACATAAAGAGTCTGTACCTGAAGACATCTATATGTTTATATTCAGTTATACACCTTGCGCCAATCAATATCATTTTTTACATTTTGACGTACTGCACGGTGCCCTTTTAACGAATCTGATTGAAAATTGGCTAGAAAAGACTCAAGACATTGATCTTACTCTATCCCTATTTTTGTGACTTTCCTTCAAAGGGCGTGGCTATTACGGTGCCGCAGAGTCTGATTATTCTCCGTGGCAACAAAAGTTCCTGCAAAATGATTCAGATGATCCATCTTCTCGAAATTTTTCACATTTGAGGATATTCAGGCCCTGAAGACGGCTGCCAACTTATTTTTGATCGCAGTGGTAGCGCCACCAACTGGTTAAAACAAATACAAATTATTTTCGTTGATGTTTTTCTCCGGGCATGTTAACAAAATCTACCTTATATTTGCTCGGATGAGTGTTTAGGCCTTGAGCATGTCACAATACGAAAGTCTTTCGCCTTCTTCAGAGTGTCACATGATGGTGTCTTGTGACCCGTCTTTATCAGCTGATGTTCCATGAGGGCGTGACTTACCTGTCACAAGAATGAAGGCAAGTCACGCCCCCCGCTGTCCGTTCACTCCGCCAAGATGCTGGTCCAGGTGGTAGAGAGGATGAAGGCTCCCTTGTCTCTGTTCATGGTTTTTATGCCTCGCTTGCAGATCTCAATGGCCTCTCTGATCCAGCGCTGTTGTTTGTTCTCTTCTGTGCGGATGACCCTGCCCTTCTCCCGGTCCATGATGTGGTTTTCCCTTTTGCAGTGGTCAGTGATTGCTGATTTGTAATGTTCATGTTGTGCTTGTTCTTTTACTGCTCTGATTTTTTTAATTTTTTTGACAGGTAAGTCACACCCTCATGGAACATCAGCTCAAGACACCATCATGCGACACTCTGAAGAAGGCGAAAGACTCGCCGAAACATGTCAGGTAAAAAATTAACCTCAAACATAATTGTCTGCTTTTAATGAATCAGTCAAATATCAATAATAAGAAGACAAAATGAACCTAATACAAATAAATGAATGCTTAATAACTCCCCTGCACATGCTCCTAAAAATCCAAACCTTCACCTGTAAATAAAACGTCCCGACCTGAAGACATCTTAATGTTATTATTTTGTTATACACACAGTGCCGCCAAGTGGAATCAAAAATTTGTTTTTATTTTAATTTTCACGTACTGCACGGTGCCCTTTTGACGAATCCGACTGAAAATTAGTCAGAAAAGACTCAAGACAATGATCTTACTCTCTGCCGAATTTTGTGACGTTTTGGCAAAAGGCGTGGCTATTAAGGTGCTGAAAAGTCCGATTGTACTCTGTGGCAACAAAAGCTCCGGCAACATGACTCAGATGATCCTATCTTCTCGAAGTTGTACACATTTGAGGATACTTCAGCCCTGAAGACATCTACCAACTTATTTTACATCGTAGTAGTAGCGCCACCAACTGGTAAAAGCTAATACAAGTTATTTTCTTGGATGTTTTTCTCCGTGCAACTCAACAAGGTCGCCCTCATATATGCTCGGATGACTGTTTCGGCCATGAGGATGTCACAATACGAAATTCGTGATTTTTCGTGAAAAGTTGTGGGAGTGGCATTGCACTGTTCGGCAATAAAACAAAGCTGATTATGAGGTTCTAAATATGAACGACAACTCGTAAAACTTTACACACACATCAGGCCGAGCAAATTTATCAATATTTTATAAGTTAGTTGTGCAGCTTTTTTGAAATGGCTCGCCATGGCCCTCGAGAAATGTTAAAAAAAAGCAGCTCTGGTTGAGTGTTTCACCTCGCTTTTTGTAAATTTTATGGAGTACAGTGAACCCTCGGTTATCGCGGTTAATGGGGACCGAGACCACCCGTGAAAACTGAAAATCCGCGAAGTAGCGGCGCACCTTCAAAAATGCTTAAAAAAAATATACAATATATATAATAAATATATATATATATATATATATATATATATACGGGGAGAGAGAGAGTGAAATTCATTTTACAACAAAAAAACCAAATTATTATTAAAACGTATTATTTTTTTATTCCCCAGCCATTCTTTTAGTATTTATTTAATTACTCCGACTTTTACCTGCTGGTACGCCGTCCGGTGTGCCCTGTGAAATGAAAGGTGGCATTCTTTATTTATTTATTCATTTATTCATTCATAACTGACAGCCTCGCGCTCCGCTCGTGCCCGGGCGGAAGAGGTGCTCCAATTCGGCTTAACTGTGACACACGCCCGCCCTCCTCCCCCGGAACTTCCATTCGGTTAAACTTAGGGGCCGCTTGGCACCGCCCGTGCCCGGGGAAGGTGCTCCTCTTCGGCTTACTGTGACGCGAGCATGCCCTCCTCCTCCGGAGCTTCCATTCAGTTGAACTTAGGGGCCGCTTGGAACCGCCCGTGCCCGGGGAAGGTGCTCCTCTTCGGCTTACTGTGACGCGAGCATGCCCTCCTCCTCCGGAGCTTCCATTCGGTTAAACTTAGGGGCCGCTTGGCACCGCCCGTGCCCGGGGAAGGTGCTCCTCTACGGCTTAACTGCCACGCACGCCGGCCGGAGCTCTGGTACGGTCCGAACCGCGCGAAACGTCGCCACCGATCGTGTCCGGGAGAACGTGCTCTTCTTCGTCCACTCTCCTCTTCGCCCACGCTCTTCTTCGGCGCACGCCGGCCGTCTAACCGCTCCAGCGCCCCGTCGTGCCGCTCGGCGAAACTACAATGCCCCCGAATATTTTTTAGACCCGCGAAGCACTGAACCCGCGAAAGGTGAACCGCGAAGTAGCGAGGGTTCACTGTATGTATAAGACCAAGACCTACAAAAAAGTCTCTTGGAGCAATGAGCTAGGTTTTACAGGAAGTCGGCCATTTTGAATTTACTTAAAAGGGGGCGGGTCACCACAATGGACTTTGTGTAGAAATTATTATTGGGGCCCGAGCAGCGACGGCGGCGAGGTCCCTATTGTTTTTGTAGAAATTATTATTAGGGCCTGAGCAGCGACCGCTACGAGGTCCCCATTGTTTTTGTGGAAATTATTATTATTTTTATTATTATTATTATTAGGGCCCGAGCAGTGACCGCTGCGAGGTCCCTATTGTTTTTCTAGAAATTGTTATTAGGGCCCGAGCTGCGACGGCTGCGAGGTCCCTATTGTTTTTGTAGAAAATATTATTACTTTTATTATTATTAATATTATTATTATTATTATTAGGGCCTGAGCAGCGACCGCTGCGAAGTCCCTATTGTTTTTGTAGAAATTATTATTATTATTATTTTTCCGATTGTTCGATCGCATTTTTGACCCCCGAAACATGCACAAAAACTCACCAAACTTGGCAGTCTCATCGGGCATGGCGAAAAATTTGATATTTTAACGTCTAATATGAACAGGAAGTGAGTTATGAATTTTTGAAAGTCCGACTTTTGCCCTTTTTTGCATGTTTACAGGGGTCATTCTTTTGCACCCTGATCCTAAAGGCTTCATCTGATTGCCTTAAAATTCTGTCTGTAGCATCTGAAGACCTGGGACAAACACTGGGGCTAAAATTTTTTGTTTCCGAAATACTATATGACGGGGGCGGGGCTTCAAAGTTTTCACTTAAGATTTCCTTCGCCGCAATGGACAAAATGCTTAATAACTCTCCTGCACATGCTGCTAAAAATCCAAAACTTCACATGTACATAAAAAGTCTGTACCTGAAGACATCTATATGTTTATATTCAGTTATACACCTTGCGCCAATCAATATCATTTTTTACATTTTGACGTACTGCACGGTGCCCTTTTAACGAATCTGATTGAAAATTGGCTAGAAAAGACTCAAGACATTGATCTTACTCTATCCCTATTTTTGTGACTTTCCTTCGAAGGGCGTGGCTATTACGGTGCCGCAGAGTCTGATTATTCTCCGTGGCAACAAAAGTTCCTGCAAAATGATTCAGATGATCCATCTTCTCGAAATTTTTCACATTTGAGGATATTCAGGCCCTGAAGACGGCTGCCAACTTATTTTTGATCGCAGTGGTAGCGCCACCAACTGGTTAAAACAAATACAAATTATTTTCGTTGATGTTTTTCTCCGGGCAGGTGAACAAAATCTACCTTATATTTGCTCGGATGAGTGTTTAGGCCTTGAGCATGTCACAATACGAAAGTCTTTCGCCTTCTTCAGAGTGTCACATGATGCTGTCTTGTGACCCGTCTTTATCAGCTGATGTTCCATGAGGGCGTGACTTACCTGTCACAAGAATGAAGGCAAGTCACGCCCCCCGCTGTCCGTTCACTCCGCCAAGATGCTGGTCCAGGTGGTAGAGAGGATGAAGGCTCCCTTGTCTCTGTTCATGGTTTTTATGCCTCGCTTGCAGATCTCAATGGCCTCTCTGATCCAGCGCTGTTGTTTGTTCTCTTCTGTGCGGATGACCCTGCCCTTCTCCCGGTCCATGATGTGGTTTTCCCTTTTGCAGTGGTCAGTGATTGCTGATTTGTAATGTTCATGTTGTGCTTGTTCTTTTACTGCTCTGATTTTTTTCATTTTTTTGACAGGTAAGTCACACCCTCATGGAACATCAGCTCAAGACACCATCATGCGACACTCTGAAGAAGGCGAAAGACTCGCCGAAACATGTCAGGTAAAAAATTAACCTAAAACATAATTGTCTGCTTTTAATGAATCAGTCAAATATCAATAATAAGAAGACAAAATGAACCTAATACAAATAAATGAATGCTTAATAACTCCCCTGCACATGCTCCTAAAAATCCAAACCTTCACCTGTAAATAAAACGTCCCGACCTGAAGACATCGTAATGTTATTATTTTGTTATACACACAGTGCCGCCAAGTGGAATCAAAAATTTGTTTTTATTTTAATTTTCACGTACTGCACGGTGCCCTTTTGACGAATCCGACTGAAAATTAGTCAGAAAAGACTCAAGACAATGATCTTACTCTCTGCCGAATTTTGTGACGTTTTGGCAAAAGAATAGAAATAATAGAAATCCCTTTATTGTCATTGTACTCAAGTGTGCAACGAGATTAGAGGCGTGGCTATTAAGGTGCTGAAAAGTCCGATTGTACTCTGTGACAACAAAAGCTCCGGCAACATGACTCAGATGATCCTATCTTCTCGAAGTTGTACACATTTGAGGATACTTCAGCCCTGAAGACATCTACCAACTTATTTTACATCGTAGTAGTAGCGCCACCAACTGGTAAAAGCTAATACAAGTTATTTTCTTGGATGTTTTTCTCCGTGCAACTCAACAAGGTCGCCCTCATATATGCTCGGATGACTGTTTCGGCCATGAGGATGTCACAATACGAAATTCGTCCTTTTTCGTGAAAAGTTGTGGGAGTGGCATTGCACTGTTCGGCAATAAAACAAAGCTGATTATGAGGTTCTAAATATGAACGACAACTCGTAAAACTTTACACACACATCAGGCCGAGCAAATTTATCAATATTTTATACGTTAGTTGTGCAGCTTTTTTGAAATGGCTCGCCATGGCCCTCGAGAAATGTTAAAAAAAGCAGCTCTGGTTGAGTGTTTCACCTCGCTTTTTGTAAATTTTATGGAGTACAGTGAACCCTCGGTTATCGCGGTTAATGGGGACCGAGACCACCCGCGAAAACTGAAAATCCGCGAAGTAGCGGCGCACCTTCAAAAATGCTTAAAAAAAATATACAATATATATAATAAATATATATATATATATATATATATATAAATATATATATATATATATATACTGGGAGAGAGAGAGTGAAATTCATGTTATAACAAAAAAACCAAATTATTATTAAAACGTATTATTTTTTTATTCCCCAGCCATTCTTTTAGTATTTATTTAATTACTCCGACTTTTACCTGCTGGTACGCCGTCCGGTGTGCCCTGTGAAATGAAAGGTGGCATTCTTTATTTATTTATTTATTTATTCATTCATAACTGACAGCCTCGCGCTCCGCTCGTGCCCGGGCAGAAGAGGTGCTCCAATTTGGCTTAACTGTGACACACGCCCGCCCTCCTCCCCCGGAGCTTCCATTCGGTTAAACTTAGGGGCCGCTTGGCACCGCCCGTGCCCGGGGAAGGTGCTCCTCTTCGGCTTACTGTGACGCGAGCATGCCCTCCTCCTCCGGAGCTTCCATTCGGTTAAACTTAGGGGCCGCTTGGAACCGCCCGTGCCCGGGGAAGGTGCTCCTCTACGGCTTAACTGCCACGCACGCCGGCCGGAGCTCTGGTACGGTCCGAACCGCGCGAAACGTCACCACCGATCGTGTCCGGGGGAACGTGCTCTTCTTCGTCCACTCTCCTCTTCGCCCACGCTCTTCTTCGGCGCACGCCGGCCGTCTAACCGCTCCAGCGCCCCGTCGTGCCGCTCGGCGAAACTACAATGCCCCCGAATATTTTTTAGACCCGCGAAGCACTGAACCCGCGAAAGGTGAACCGCGAAGTAGCGAGGGTTCACTGTATGTATAAGACCAAGACCTACAAAAAAGTCTCTTGGAGCAATGAGCTAGGTTTTACAGGAAGTCGGCCATTTTGAATTTACTTAAAAGGGGGCGGGTCACCACAATGGACTTTGTGTAGAAATTATTATTGGGGCCCGAGCAGCGACCGCGGCGAGGTCCCTATTGTTTTTGTAGAAAACATTATTACTTTTATTATTATTATTATTATTATTATTAGGGCCTGAGCAGCGACCGCTGCGAAGTCCCTATTGTTTTTGTAGAAATTATTATTATTATTATTTTTCCGATTGCTCGATCGCATTTTTGACCCCCGAAACATGCACAAAAACTCACCAAACTTGGCAGTCTCATCGGGCATGGCGAAAAATTTGATATTTTAACGTCTAATATGAACAGGAAGTGAGTTATGAATTTTTGAAAGTCCGACTTTTGCCCTTTTTTGCATGTTTACAGGGGTCATTCTTTTGCACCCTGATCCTAAAGGCTTCATCTGATTGCCTTAAAATTCTGTCTGTAGCATCTGAAGACCTGGGACAAACACTGGGGCTAAAATTTTTTGTTTCCGAAATACTATATGACGGGGGCGGGGCTTCAAAGTTTTCACTTAAGATTTCCTTCGCCGCAATGGACAAAATGCTTAATAACTCTCCTGCACATGCTGCTAAAAATCCAAAACTTCACATGTACATAAAGAGTCTGTACCTGAAGACATCGATATGTTTA
This sequence comes from Idiotropiscis lumnitzeri, assembly GCF_059441095.1. Lineage (NCBI taxonomy): Eukaryota > Metazoa > Chordata > Actinopteri > Syngnathiformes > Syngnathidae > Idiotropiscis > Idiotropiscis lumnitzeri. The sequence goes on from NW_028283681.1 coordinate 248,383, forward strand.
TATTCAGTTATACACCTTGCGCCAATCAATATCATTTTTTACATTTTGACGTACTGCATGGTACCCTTTTAACGAATCCGATTGAAAATTGGCTAGAAAAGACTCAAGACATTGATCTTACTCTATCCCTATTTTTATGACTTTCCTTCAAAGGGCGTGGCTATTACGGTGCCGCAGAGTCTGATTATTCTCCGTGGCAACAAAAGTTCCTGCAAAATGATTCAGATGATCCATCTTCTGGAAATCTTTCACATTTGAGGATATTCAGGCCCTGAAGACGGCTGCCAACTTATTTTTGATCGCAGTGGTAGCGCCACCAACTGGTTAAAACAAATACAAATTATTTTCGTTGATGTTTTTCTCCGGGCAGGTGAACAAAATCTACCTTATATTTGCTCGGATGAGTGTTTAGGCCTTGAGCATGTCACAATACAAAAGTCTTTCGCCTTCTTCAGAGTGTCACATGATGCTGTCTTGTGACCCGTCTTTATCAGCTGATGTTCCATGAGGGCGTGACTTACCTGTCACAAGAATGAAGGCAAGTCACGCCCCCCGCTGTCCGTTCACTCCGCCAAGATGCTGGTCCAGGTGGTAGAAAGGATGAAGGCTCCCTTGTCTCTGTTCATGGTTTTTATGCCTCGCTTGCAGATCTCAATGGCCTCTCTGATCCAGCGCTGTTGTTTGTTCTCTTCTGTGCGGATGACCCTGCCCTTCTCCCGGTCCATGATGTGGTTTTCCCTTTTGCAGTGGTCAGTGATTGCTGATTTGTAATGTTCATGTTGTGCTTGTTCTTTTACTGCTCTGATTTTTTCATTTTTTTGACAGGTAAGTCACACCCTCATGGAACATCAGCTGATAAAGACGGGTCTCAAGACACCATCATGCGACACTCTGAAGAAGGCGAAAGACTCGCCGAAACATGTCAGGTAAAAAATTAACCTAAAACATAATTGTCTGCTTTTAATGAATCAGTCAAATATCAATAATAAGAAGACAAAATGAACCTAATACAAATAAATGAATGCTTAATAACTCCCCTGCACATGCTCCTAAAAATCCAAACCTTCACCTGTAAATAAAACGTCCCGACCTGAAGACATCTTAATGTTATTATTTTGTTATACACACAGTGCCGCCAAGTGGAATCAAAAATTTTTTTTAATTTTAATTTTCACGTACTGCACGGTGCCCTTTTGACGAATCCGACTGAAAATTAGTCAGAAAAGACTCAAGACAATGATCTTACTCTCTGCCGAATTTTGTGACGTTTTGGCAAAAGGCGTGGCTATTAAGGTGCTGAAAAGTCCGATTGTACTCTGTGGCAACAAAAGCTCCGGCAACATGACTCAGATGATCCTATCTTCTCGAAGTTGTACACATTTGAGGATACTTCAGCCCTGAAGACATCTACCAACTTATTTTACATCATAGTAGTAGCGCCACCAACTGGTAAAAGCTAATACAAGTTATTTTCTTGGATGTTTTTCTCCGTGCAACTCAACAAGGTCGCCCTCATATATGCTCGGATGACTGTTTCGGCCATGAGGATGTCACAATACGAAATTAGTCCTTTTTCGTGAAAAGTTGTGGGAGTGGCATTGCACTGTTCGGCAATAAAACAACGCTGATTATGAGGTTCTAAATATGAACGACAACTCGTGAAACTTTACACACACATCAGGCCGAGCAAATTTATCAATATTTTATACGTTAGTTGTGCAGCTTTTTTGAAATGGCTCGCCATGGCCCTCGAGAAATGTTAAAAAAAAGCAGCTCTGGTTGAGTGTTTCACCTCGCTTTTTGTAAATTTTATGGAGTACAGTGAACCCTCGGTTATCGCGGTTAATGGGGACCGAGACCACCCGCGAAAACTGAAAATCCGCGAAGTAGCGGCGCACCTTCAAAAATGCTTAAAAAAAATATACAATATATATAATAAATATATATATATATATATATATATATATATATATATATATATATACGGGAAGAGAGAGAGTGAAATTCATGTTATAACAAAAAAAACTAATTATTATTAAAACGTATTATTTTTTTATTCCCCAGCCATTCTTTTTGTATTTATTTAATTACTCCGACTTTTACCTGCTGGTACGCCGTCCGGTGTGCCCTGTGAAATGAAAGGTGGCATTCTTTATTTATTTATTCATTTATTCATTCATAACTGACAGCCTCGCGCTCCGCTCGTGCCCGGGCAGAAGAGGTGCTCCAATTTGGCTTAACTGTGACACACGCCCGCCCTCCTCCCCCGGAGCTTCCATTCGGTTAAACTTAGGGGCCGCTTGGCACCGCCCGTGCCCGGGGAAGGTGCTCCTCTTCGGCTTACTGTGACGCGAGCATGCCCTCCTCCTCCGGAGCTTCCATTCGGTTAAACTTAGGGGCCGCTTGGAACCGCCCGTGCCCGGGGAAGGTGCTCCTCTTCGGCTTACTGTGACGCGAGCATGCCCTCCTCCTCCGGAGCTTCCATTCGGTTAAACTTAGGGGCCGCTTGGCACCGCCCGTGCCCGGGGAAGGTGCTCCTCTACGGCTTAACTGCCACGCACGCTGGCCGGAGCTCTGGTACGGTCCGAACCGCGCGAAACGTCGCCACCGATCGTGTCCGGGGGAACGTGCTTTTCTTCGTCCACTCTCCTCTTCGCCCACGCTCTTCTTCGGCGCACGCCGGCCGTCTAACCGCTCCAGCGCCCCGTCGTGCCGCTCGGCGAAACTACAATGCCCCCGAATATTTTTTAGACCCGCGAAGCACTGAATCCGCGAAAGGTGAACCGCGAAGTAGCGAGGGTTCACTGTATGTATAAGACCAAGACCTACAAAAAAGTCTCTTGGAGCAATGAGCTAGGTTTTACATTTTGAATTTACTTAAAAGGGGGCGGGTCACCACAATGGACTTTGTGTAGAAATTATTATTGGGGCCCGAGCAGCGACCGCGGCGAGGTCCCTATTGTTTTTGTAGAAAATATTATTACTTTTATTATTATTATTATTATTATTATTTGGGCCTGAGCAGCGACCGCTGCGAAGTCCCTATTGTTTTTGTAGAAATTATTATTATTATTATTTTTCCGATTGTTCTATCGCATTTTTGACCCCCGAAACATGCACAAAAACTCACCAAACTTGGCAGTCTCATCGGGCATGGCGAAAAATTTGATATTTTAACGTCTAATATGAACAGGAAGTGAGTTATGAAATTTTGAAAGTCCGACTTTTGCCCTTTTTTGCATGTTTACAGGGGTCATTCTTTTGCACCCTGTTCCTAAAGGCTTCATCTGATTGCCTTAAAATTCTGTCTGTAGCATCTGAAGACCTGGCACAAACACTGGGGCTAAAATTTTTTGTTTCCGAAATACTATATGACGGGGGCGGGGCATCAAAGTTTTCACTTAAGATTTCCTTCGCCGCAATGGACAAAATGCTTAATAACTCTCCTGCACATGCTGCTAAAAATCCCAAACTTCACATGTACATAAAGAGTCTGTACCTGAAGACATCTATATGTTTATATTCAGTTATACACCTTGCGCCAATCAATATCATTTTTTACATTTTGACGTACTGCACGGTGCCCTTTTAACGAATCTGATTGAAAATTGGCTAGAAAAGACTCAAGACATTAATCTTACTCTATCCCTATTTTTGTGACTTTCCTTCGAAGGGCGTGGCTATTACGGTGCCGCAGAGTCTGATTATTCTCCGTGGCAACAAAAGTTCCTGCAAAATGATTCAGATGATCCATCTTCTCGAAATTTTTCACATTTGAGGATATTCAGGCCCTGAAGACGGCTGCCAACTTATTTTTGATCGCAGTGGTAGCGCCACCAACTGGTTAAAACAAATACAAATTATTTTCGTTTATTTTTTTCTCCGGGCAGGTTAACAAAATCTACCTTACATTTGCTCGGATGAGTGTTTAGGCCTTGAGGATGTCACAATACGAAAGTCTTTCGCCTTCTTCAGAGTGTCACATGATGGTGTCTTGTGGCCCGTCTTTATCAGCTGATGTTCCATGAGGGCGTGACTTACCTGTCACAAGAATGAAGGCAAGTCACGCCCCCCGCTGTCCGTTCACTCCGCCAAAATGCTGCTCCAGGTGGTAGAGAGGATGAAGGCTCCCTTGTCTCTGTTCATGGTTTTTATGCCTCGCTTGCAGATCTCAATGGCCTCTCTGATCCAGCGCTGTTGTTTGTTCTCTTCGGTGCGGATGACCCTGCCCTTCTCCCGGTCCATGATGTGGTTTTCCCTTTTGCAGTGGTCAGTGATTGCTGATTTGTAATGTTCATGTTGTGCTTGTTCTTTTACTGCTCTGATTTTTCATTTTTTTGACAGGTAAGTCACACCCTCATGGAACATCAGCTGATAAAGACGGGTCTCAAGACACCATCATGCGACACTCTGAAGAAGGCGAAAGACTCGCCGAAACATGTCAGGTAAAAAATTAACCTAAAACATAATTGTCTGCTTTTAATGAATCAGTCAAATATCAATAATAAGAAGACAAAATGAACCTAATACAAATAAATGAATGCTTAATAACTCCCCTGCACATGCTCCTAAAAATCCAAACCTTCACCTGTAAATAAAACGTCCCGACCTGAAGACATCTTAATGTTATTATTTTGTTATACACACAGTGCCGCCAAGTGGAATCAAAAATGTGTTTTTATTTTAATTTTCACGTACTGCACGGTGCCCTTTTGACGAATCCGACTGAAAATTAGTCAGAAAAGACTCAAGACAATGATCTTACTCTCTGCCGAATTTTGTGACGTTTTGGCAAAAGGCGTGGCTATTAAGGTGCTGAAAAGTCCGATTGTACTCTGTGGCAACAAAAGCTCCGGCAACATGACTCAGATGATCCTATCTTCTCGAAGTTGTACACATTTGAGGATACTTCAGCCCTGAAGACATCTACCAACTTATTTTACATCGTAGTAGTAGCGCCACCAACTGGTAAAAGCTAATACAAGTTATTTTCTTGGATGTTTTTCTCCGTGCAACTCAACAATATGCTCGGATGACTGTTTCGGCCATGAGGATGTCACAATACGAAATTCGTGATTTTTCGTGAAAAGTTGTGGGAGTGGCATTGCACTGTTCGGCAATAAAACAAAGCTGATTATGAGGTTCTAAATATGAACGACAACTCGTAAAACTTTACACACACATCAGGCCGAGCAAATTTATCAATATTTTATACGTTAGTTGTGCAGCTTTTTTGAAATGGCTCGCCATGGCCCTCGAGAAATGTTAAAAAAAAGCAGCTCTGGTTGAGTGTTTCACCTCGCTTTTTGTAAATTTTATGGAGTACAGTGAACCCTCGGTTATCGCGGTTAATGGGGACCGAGACCACCCGCGAAAACTGAAAATCCGCGAAGTAGCGGCGCACCTTCAAAAATGCTTAAAAAAAATATACAATATATATAATAAATATATAAATATATATATATATATATATATATATATATATATATATATATATATACGGGGAGAGAGAGAGTGAAATTCATGTTATAACAAAAAAACCAAATTATTATTAAAACGTATTATTTTTTTATTCCCCAGCCATTCTTTTTGTATTTATTTAATTACTCCGACTTTTACCTGCTGGTACGCCGTCCGGTGTGCCCTGTGAAATGAAAGGTGGCATTCTTTATTTATTTATTCATTCATAACTGACAGCCTCGCGCTCCGCTCGTGCCCGGGCAGAAGAGGTGCTCCAATTTGGCTTAACTATGACACACGCCCGTCCTCCTCCCCCGGAGATTCCATTCGGTTAAACTTAGGGGCCGCTTGGCACCGCCCGTGCCCGGGGAAGGTGCTCCTCTACGGCTTAACTGCCACGCACGCTGGCCGGAGCTCTGGTACGGTCCGAACCGCGCGAAACGTCGCCACCGATCGTGTCCGGGGGAACGTGCTCTTCTTCGTCCACTCTCCTCTTCGCCCACGCTCTTCTTCGGCGCACGCCGGCCGTCTAACCGCTCCAGCGCCCCGTCGTGCCGCTCGGCGAAACTACAATGCCCCCGAATATTTTTTAGACCCGCGAAGCACTGAACCCGCGAAAGGTGAACCGCGAAGTAGCGAGGGTTCACTGTATGTATAAGACCAAGACCTACAAAAAAGTCTCTTGGAGCAATGAGCTAGGTTTTACAGGAAGTCGGCCATTTTGAATTTACTTAAAAGGGGGCGGGTCACCACAATGGACTTTGTGTAGAAATTATTATTGGGGCCCGAGCAGCGACCGCGGCGAGGTCCCTATTGTTTTTGTAGAAAATATTATTACTTTTATTATTATTATTATTATTATTATTAGGGCCTGAGCAGCGACCGCTGCGAAGTCCCTATTGTTTTTGTAGAAATTATTATTATTATTATTTTTCCGATTGTTCGATCGCATTTTTGACCCCCGAAACATGCACAAAAACTCACCAAACTTGGCAGTCTCATCGGGCATGGCGAAAAATTTGATATTTTAACGTCTAATATGAACAGGAAGTGAGTTATGAATTTTTGAAAGTCCGACTTTTGCCCTTTTTTGCATGTTTACAGGGGTCATTCTTTTGCACCCTGATCCTAAAGGCTTCATCTGATTGCCTTAAAATTCTGTCTGTAGCATCTGAAGACCTGGGACAAACACTGGGGCTAAAATATTTTGTTTCCGAAATACTATATGACGGGGGCGGGGCATCAAAGTTTTCACTTAAGATTTCCTTCGCCGCAATGGACAAAATGCTTAATAACTCTCCTGCACATGCTGCTAAAAATCCAAAACTTCACATGTACATAAAGAGTCTGTACCTGAAGACATCTATATGTTTATATTCAGTTATACACCTTGCGCCAATCAATATCATTTTTTACATTTTGACGTACTGCACGGTGCCCTTTTAACGAATCTGATTGAAAATTGGCTAGAAAAGACTCAAGACATTGATCTTACTCTATCCCTATTTTTACGACTTTCCTTCAAAGGGCGTGGCTATTACGGTGCCGCAGAGTCTGATTATTCTCCGTGGCAACAAAAGTTCCTGCAAAATGATTCAGATGATCCATCTTCTGGAAATCTTTCACATTTGAGGATATTCAGGCCCTGAAGACGGCTGCCAACTTATTTTTGATCGCAGTGGTAGTGCCACCAACTGGTTAAAACAAATACAAATTATTTTCGTTGATGTTTTTCTCCGGGCAGGTGAACAAAATCTACCTTATATTTGCTCGGATGAGTGTTTAGGCCTTGAGCATGTCACAATACGAAAGTCTTTCGCCTTCTTCAGAGTGTCACATGATGCTGTCTTGTGACCCGTCTTTATCAGCTGATGTTCCATGAGGGCGTGACTTACCTGTCACAAGAATGAAGGCAAGTCACGCCCCCCGCTGTCCGTTCACTCCGCCAAGATGCTGCTCCAGGTGGTAGAGAGGATGAAGGCTCCCTTGTCTCTGTTCATGGTTTTTATGCCTCGCTTGCAGATCTCAATGGCCTCTCTGATCCAGCGCTGTTGTTTGTTCTCTTCTGTGCGGATGACCCTGCCCTTCTCCCGGTCCATGATGTGGTTTTCCCTTTTGCAGTGGTCAGTGATTGCTGATTTGTAATGTTCATGTTGTGCTTGTTCTTTTACTGCTCTGATTTTTTCATTTTTTTGACAGGTAAGTCACACCCTCATGGAACATCAGCTCAAGACACCATCATGCGACACTCTGAAGAAGGCAAAAGACTCGCCGAAACATGTCAGGTAAAAAATTAACCTAAAACATAATTGTCTGCTTTTAATGAATCAGTCAAATATCAATAATAAGAAGACAAAATGAACCTAATACAAATAAATGAATGCTTAATAACTCCCCTGCACATGCTCCTAAAAATCCAAACCTTCACCTGTAAATAAAACGTCCCGACCTGAAGACATCTTAATGTTATTATTTTGTTATACACACAGTGCCGCCAAGTGGAATCAAAAATTTGTTTTTATTTTAATTTTCACGTACTGCACGGTGCCCTTTTGACGAATCCGACTGAAAATGAGTCAGAAAAGATTCAAGACAATGATCTTACTCTCTGCCGAATTTTGTGACGTTTTGGCAAAAGGCGTGGCTATTAAGGTGCTGAAAAGTCCGATTGTACTCTGTGGCAACAAAAGCTCCGGCAACATGACTCAGATGATCCTATCTTCTCGAAGTTGTACACATTTGAGGATACTTCAGCCCTGAAGACATCTACCAACTTATTTTACATCGTAGTAGTAGCGCCACCAACTGGTAAAAGCTAATACAAGTTATTTTCTTGGATGTTTTTCTCCGTGCAACTCAACAAGGTCGCCCTCATATATGCTCGGATGACTGTTTCGGCCATGAGGATGTCACAATACGAAATTCGTCCTTTTTCATGAAAAGTTGTGGGAGTGGCATTGCACTGTTCGGCAATAAAACAAAGCTGATTATGAGGTTCTAAATATGAACGACAACTCGTAAAACTTTACACACACATCAGGCCGAGCAAATTTATCAATATTTTATACGTTAGTTGTGCAGCTTTTTTGAAATGGCTCGCCATGGCCCTCGAGAAATGTTAAAAAAAGCAGCTCTGGTTGAGTGTTTCACCTCGCTTTTTGTAAATTTTATGGAGTACAGTGAACCCTCGGTTATCGCGGTTAATGGGGACCGAGACCACCCGCGAAAACTGAAAATCCGCGAAGTAGCGGCGCACCTTCAAAAATGCTTAAAAAAAATAAACAATATATATAATAATATATATATATATATATATATATATATATATATATATATATATATATATACGGGGAGAGAGAGAGTGAAATTCATGTTATAACAAAAAAACCAAATTATTATTAAAACGTATTATTTTTTTATTCCCCAGCCATTCTTTTAGTATTTATTTAATTACTCCGACTTTTACCTGCTGGTACGCCGTCCGGTGTGCCCTGTGAAATGAAAGGTGGCATTCTTTATTTATTTATTCATTTATTCATTCATAACTGACAGCCTCGCGCTCCGCTCGTACCCGGGCAGAAGAGGTGCTCCAATTTGGCTTAACTGTGACACACGCCCGCCCTCCGCCCCCGGAGCTTCCATTCGGTTAAACTTAGGGGCCGCTTGGCACCGCCCGTGCCCGGGGAAGGTGCTCCTCTTCGGCTTACTGTGACGCGAGCATGCCCTCCTCCTCCGGAGCTTCCATTCGGTTAAACTTAGGGGCCGCTTGGAACCGCCCGTGCCCGGGGAAGGTGCTCCTCTACGGCTTAACTGCCACGCACGCCGGCCGGAGCTCTGGTACGGTCCGAACCGCGCGAAACGTCGCCACCGATCGTGTCCGGGGGAACGTGCTCTTCTTCGTCCACTCTCCTCTTCGCCCACGCTCTTCTTCGGCGCACGCCGGCCGTCTAACCGCTCCAGCGCCCCGTCGTGCCGCTCGGCGAAACTACAATGCCCCCGAATATTTTTTAGACCCGCGAAGCACTGAACCCGCGAAAGGTGAACCGCGAAGTAGCGAGGGTTCACTGTATGTATAAGACCAAGACCTACAAAAAAGTCTCTTGGAGCAATGAGCTAGGTTTTACAGGAAGTCGGCCATTTTGAATTTACTTAAAAGGGGGCGGGTCACCACAATGGACTTTGTGTAGAAATTATTATTGGGGCCCGAGCAGCGACCGCGGCCAGGTCCCTATTGTTTTTGTAGAAAACATTATTACTTTTATTATTATTATTATTATTATTATTAGGGCCTGAGCAGCGACCGCTGCGAAGTCCCTATTGTTTTTGTAGAAATTATTATTATTATTATTTTTCCGATTGTTCGATCGCATTTTTGACCCCCGAAACATGCACAAAAACTCACCAAACTTGGCAGTCTCATCGGGCATGGCGAAAAATTTGATATTTTAACGTCTAATATGAACAGGAAGTGAGTTATGAATTTTTGAAAGTCCGACTTTTGCCCTTTTTTGCATGTTTACAGGGGTCATTCTTTTGCACCCTGATCCTAAAGGCTTCATCTGATTGCCTTAAAATTCTGTCTGTAGCATCTGAAGACCTGGGACAAACACTGGGGCTAAAATTTTTTGTTTCCGAAATACTATATGACGGGGGCGGGGCTTCAAAGTTTTCACTTAAGATTTCCTTCGCCGCAATGGACAAAATGCTTAATAACTCTCCTGCACATGCTGCTAAAAATCCAAAACTTCACATGTACATAAAGAGTCTGTACCTGAAGACATCTATATGTTTATATTCAGTTATACACCTTGCGCCAATCAATATCATTTTTTACATTTTGACGTACTGCATGGTGCCCTTTTAACGAATCCGATTGAAAATTGGCTAGAAAAGACTCAAGACATTGATCTTACTCTATCCCTATTTTTATGACTTTCCTTCAAAGGGCGTGGCTATTACGGTGCCGCAGAGTCTGATTATTCTCCGTGGCAACAAAAGTTCCTGCAAAATGATTCAGATGATCCATCTTCTGGAAATCTTTCACATTTGAGGATATTCAGGCCCTGAAGACGGCTGCCAACTTATTTTTGATCGCAGTGGTAGCGCCACCAACTGGTTAAAACAAATACAAATTATTTTCGTTGATGTTTTTCTCCGGGCAGGTGAACAAAATCTACCTTATATTTGCTCGGATGAGTGTTTAGGCCTTGAGCATGTCACAATACAAAAGTCTTTCGCCTTCTTCAGAGTGTCACATGATGCTGTCTTGTGACCCGTCTTTATCAGCTGATGTTCCATGAGGGCGTGACTTACCTGTCACAAGAATGAAGGCAAGTCACGCCCCCCGCTGTCCGTTCACTCCGCCAAGATGCTGGTCCAGGTGGTAGAGAGGATGAAGGCTCCCTTGTCTCTGTTCATGGTTTTTATGCCTCGCTTGCAGATCTCAATGGCCTCTCTGATCCAGCGCTGTTGTTTGTTCTCTTCTGTGCGGATGACCCTGCCCTTCTCCCGGTCCATGATGTGGTTTTCCCTTTTGCAGTGGTCAGTGATTGCTGATTTGTAATGTTCATGTTGTGCTTGTTCTTTGACTGCTCTGATTTTTCATTTTTTTGACAGGTAAGTCACACCCTCATGGAACATCAGCTGATAAAGACGGGTCTCAAGACACCATCATGCGACACTCTGAAGAAGGCGAAAGACTCGCCGAAACATGTCAGGTAAAAAATTAACCTAAAACATAATTGTCTGCTTTTAATGAATCAGTCAAATATCAATAATAAGAAGACAAAATGAACCTAATACAAATAAATGAATGCTTAATAACTCCCCTGCACATGCTCCTAAAAATCCAAACCTTCACCTGTAAATAAAACGTCCCGACCTGAAGACATCTTAATGTTATTATTTTGTTATACACACAGTGCCGCCAAGTGGAATCAAAAATTTGTTTTTATTTTAATTTTCACGTACTGCACGGTGCCCTTTTGACAAATCCGACTGAAAATTAGTCAGAAAAGACTCAAGACAATGATCTTACTCTCTGCCGAATTTTGTGACGTTTTGGCAAAAGGCGTGGCTATTAAGGTGCTGAAAAGTCCGATTGTACTCTGTGGCAACAAAAGCTCCGGCAACATGACTCAGATGATCCTATCTTCTCGAAGTTGTACACATTTGAGGATACTTCAGCCCTGAAGACATCTACCAACTTATTTTACATCGTAGTAGTAGCGCCACCAACTGGTAAAAGCTAATACAAGTTATTTTCTTGGATGTTTTTCTCCGTGCAACTCAACAAGGTCGCCCTCATATATGCTCGGATGACTGTTTCGGCCATGAGGATGTCACAATACGAAATTCGTGATTTTTCGTGAAAAGTTGTGGGAGTGGCATTGCACTGTTCGGCAATAAAACAAAGCTGATTATGAGGTTCTAAATATGAACGACAACTCGTAAAACTTTACACACACATCAGGCCGAGCAAATTTATCAATATTTTATACGTTAGTTGTGCAGCTTTTTTGAAATGGCTCGCCATGGCCCTCGAGAAATGTTAAAAAAAAGCAGCTCTGGTTGAATGTTTCACCTCGCTTTTTGTAAATTTTATGGAGTACAGTGAACCCTCGGTTATCGCGGTTAATGGGGACCGAGACCATCCGCGAAAACTGAAAATCCGCGAAGTAGCGGCGCACCTTCAAAAATGCTTAAAAAAAATATACAATATATATAATAAATATATAAATATATATATATATATATATACGGGGAGAGAGAGAGTGAAATTCATGTTATAACAAAAAAAACAAATTATTATTAAAACGTATTATTTTTTTATTCCCCAGCCATTCTTTTTGTATTTATTTAATTACTCCGACTTTTACCTGCTGGTACGCCGTCCGGTGTGCCCTGTGAAATGAAAGGTGGCATTCTTTATTTATTTATTCATTTATTCATTCATAACTGACAGCCTCGCGCTCCGCTCGTGCCCGGGCAGAAGAGGTGCTCCAATTTGGCTTAACTGTGACACACGCCCGTCCTCCTCCGTCCGGAGCTTCCATTCGGTTAAACTTAGGGGCCGCTTGGCACCGCCCGTGCCCGGGGAAGGTGCTCCTCTTCGGCTTACTGTGACGCGAGCATGCCCTCCTCCTCCGGAGCTTCCATTCGGTTAAACTTAGGGGCCGCTTGGAACCGCCCGTGCCCGGGGAAGGTGCTCCTCTTCGGCTTACTGTGACGCGAGCATGCCCTCCTCCTCCGGAGCTTCCATTCGGTTAAACTTAGGGGCCGCTTGGCACCGCCCGTGCCCGGGGAAGGTGCTCCTCTACGGCTTAACTGCCACGCACGCCGGCCGGAGCTCTGGTACGGTCCGAACCGCGCGAAACGTCGCCACCGATCGTGTCCGGGGGAACGTGCTCTTCTTCGTCCACTCTCCTCTTCGCCCACGCTCTTCTTCGGCGCACGCCGGCCGTCTAACCGCTCCAGCGCCCCGTCGTGCCGCTCGGCGAAACTACAATGCCCCCGAATATTTTTTTGGACCCGCGAAGCACTGAACCCGCGAAAGGTGAACCGCGAAGTAGCGAGGGTTCACTGTATGTATAAGACCAAGACCTACAAAAAAGTCTCTTGGAGCAATGAGCTAGGTTTTACAGGAAGTCGGCCATTTTGAATTTACTTAAAAGGGGGCGGGTCACCACAATGGACTTTGTGTAGAAATTATTATTGGGGCCCGAGCAGCGACCGCGGCCAGGTCTCTATTGTTTTTGTAGAAAACATTATTACTTTTATTATTATTATTATTATTATTATTAGGGCCTGAGCAGCGACCGCTGCGAAGTCCCTATTGTTTTTGTAGAAATTATTATTATTATTATTTTTCCGATTGTTCGATCGCATTTTTGACCCCCGAAACATGCACAAAAACTCACCAAACTTGGCAGTCTCATCGGGCATGGCGAAAAATTTGATATTTTAACGTCTAATATGAACAGGAAGTGAGTTATGAATTTTTGAAAGTCCGACTTTTGCCCTTTTTTGCATGTTTACAGGGGTCATTCTTTTGCACCCTGATCCTAAAGGCTTCATCTGATTGCCTTAAAATTCTGTCTGTAGCATCTGAAGACCTGGGACAAACACTGGGGCTAAAATTTTTTGTTTCCGAAATACTATATGACGGGGGCGGGGCTTCAAAGTTTTCACTTAAGATTTCCTTCGCCGCAATGGACAAAATGCTTAATAACTCTCCTGCACATGCTGCTAAAAATCCAAAACTTCACATGTACATAAAGAGTCTGTACCTGAAGACATCTATATGTTTATATTCAGTTATACACCTTGCGCCAATCAATATCATTTTTTACATTTTGACGTACTGCATGGTGCCCTTTTAACGAATCCGATTGAAAATTGGCTAGAAAAGACTCAAGACATTGATCTTACTCTATCCCTATTTTTATGACTTTCCTTCAAAGGGCGTGGCTATTACGGTGCCGCAGAGTCTGATTATTCTCCGTGGCAACAAAAGTTCCTGCAAAATGATTCAGATGATCCATCTTCTGGAAATCTTTCACATTTGAGGATATTCAGGCCCTGAAGACGGCTGCCAACTTATTTTTGATCGCAGTGGTAGCGCCACCAACTGGTTAAAACAAATACAAATTATTTTCGTTGATGTTTTTCTCCGGGCAGGTGAACAAAATCTACCTTATATTTGCTCGGATGAGTGTTTAGGCCTTGAGCATGTCACAATACAAAAGTCTTTCGCCTTCTTCAGAGTGTCACATGATGCTGTCTTGTGACCCGTCTTTATCAGCTGATGTTCCATGAGGGCGTGACTTACCTGTCACAAGAATGAAGGCAAGTCACGCCCCCCGCTGTCCGTTCACTCCGCCAAGATGCTGCTCCAGGTGGTAGAGAGGATGAAGGCTCCCTTGTCTCTGTTCATGGTTTTTATGCCTCGCTTGCAGATCTCAATGGCCTCTCTGATCCAGCGCTGTTGTTTGTTCTCTTCTGTGCGGATGACCCTGCCCTTCTCCCGGTCCATGATGTGGTTTTCCCTTTTGCAGTGGTCAGTGATTGCTGATTTGTAATGTTCATGCTGTGCTTGTTCTTTTACTGCTCTGATTTTTTAATTTTTTTGACAGGTAAGTCACACCCTCATGGAACATCAGCTCAAGACACCATCATGCGACACTCTGAAGAAGGCAAAAGACTCGCCGAAACATGTCAGGTAAAAAATTAACCTAAAACATAATTGTCTGCTTTTAATGAATCAGTCAAATATCAATAATAAGAAGACAAAATGAACCTAATACAAATAAATGAATGCTTAATAACTCCCCTGCACATGCTCCTAAAAATCCAAACCTTCACCTGTAAATAAAACGTCCCGACCTGAAGACATCTTAATGTTATTATTTTGTTATACACACAGTGCCGCCAAGTGGAATCAAAAATTTGTTTTTATTTTAATTTTCACGTACTGCACGGTGCCCTTTTGACGAATCCGACTGAAAATGAGTCAGAAAAGATTCAAGACAATGATCTTACTCTCTGCCGAATTTTGTGACGTTTTGGCAAAAGGCGTGGCTATTAAGGTGCTGAAAAGTCCGATTGTACTCTGTGGCAACAAAAGCTCCGGCAACATGACTCAGATGATCCTATCTTCTCGAAGTTGTACACATTTGAGGATACTTCAGCCCTGAAGACATCTACCAACTTATTTTCCATCGTAGTAGTAGCGCCACCAACTGGTAAAAGCTAATACAAGTTATTTTCTTGGATGTTTTTCTCCGTGCAACTCAACAAGGTCGCCCTCATATATGCTCGGATGACTGTTTCGGCCATGAGGATGTCACAATACGAAATTCGTCCTTTTTCATGAAAAGTTGTGGGAGTGGCATTGCACTGTTCGGCAATAAAACAAAGCTGATTATGAGGTTCTAAATATGAACGACAACTCGTAAAACTTTACACACACATCAGGCCGAGCAAATTTATCAATATTTTCTACGTTAGTTGTGCAGCTTTTTTTAAATGGCTCGCCATGGCCCTCGAGAAATGTTAAAAAAAGCAGCTCTGGTTGAGTGTTTCACCTCGCTTTTTGTAAATTTTATGGAGTACAGTGAACCCTCGGTTATCGCGGTTAACGGGGACCGAGACCACCCGCGAAAACTGAAAATCCGCGAAGTAGCGGCGCACCTTCAAAAATGCTTAAAAAAAATAAACAATATATATAATAAATATATATATATATATATATATATATATATATATATATATACGGGGAGAGAGAGAGTGAAATTCATGTTATAACAAAAAAACCAAATTATTATTAAAACGTATTATTTTTTTATTCCCCAGCCATTCTTTTAGTATTTATTTAATTACTCCGACTTTTACCTGCTGGTACGCCGTCCGGTGTGCCCTGTGAAATGAAAGGTGGCATTCTTTATTTATTTATTCATTTATTCATTCATAACTGACAGCCTCGCGCTCCGCTCGTGCCCGGGCAGAAGAGGTGCTCCAATTTGGCTTAACTGTGACACACGCCCGTCCTCCTCCCCCGGAGCTTCCATTCGGTTAAACTTAGGGGCCGCTTGGCACCGCCCGTGCCCGGGGAAGGTGCTCCTCTTCGGCTTACTGTGACGCGAGCATGCCCTCCTCCTCCGGAGCTTCCATTCGGTTAAACTTAGGGGCCGCTTGGAACCGCCCGTGCCCGGGGAAGGTGCTCCTCTTCGGCTTACTGTGACGCGAGCATGCCCTCCTCCTCCGGAGCTTCCATTCGGTTAAACTTAGGGGCCGCTTGGCACCGCCCGTGCCCGGGGAAGGTGCTCCTCTACGGCTTAACTGCCACGCACGCTGGCCGGAGCTCTGGTACGGTCCGAACCGTGCGAAACGTCGCCACCGATCGTGTCCGGGGGAATGTGCTCTTCTTCGTCCACTCTCCTCTTCGCCCACGCTCTTCTTCGGCGCACGCCGGCCGTCTAACCGCTCCAGCGCCCCGTCGTGCCGCTCGGCGAAACTACAATGCCCCCGAATATTTTTTAGACCCGCGAAGCACTGAACCCGCGAAAGGTGAACCGCGAAGTAGCGAGGGTTCACTGTATGTATAAGACCAAGACCTACAAAAAAGTCTCTTGGAGCAATGAGCTAGGTTTTACAGGAAGTCGGCCATTTTGAATTTACTTAAAAGGGGGCGGGTCACCACAATGGACTTTGTGTAGAAATTATTATTGGGGCCCGAGCAGCGACCGCGGCGAGGTCCCTATTGTTTTTGTAGAAAATATTATTACTTTTATTATTATTATTATTATTATTATTAGGGCCTGAGCAGCGACCGCTGCGAAGTCCCTATTGTTTTTGTCGAAATTATTATTATTATTATTTTTCCGATTGTTCGATCGCATTTTTGACCCCTGAAACATGCACAAAAACTCACCAAACTTGGCAGTCTCATCGGGCATGGCGAAAAATTTGATATTTTAACGTCTAATATGAACAGGAAGTGAGTTATGAATTTTTGAAAGTCCGACTTTTGCCCTTTTTTGCATGTTTACAGGGGTCATTCTTTTGCACCCTGATCCTAAAGGCTTCATCTGATTGCCTTAAAATTCTGTCTGTAGCATCTGAAGACCTGGCACAAACACTGGGGCTAAAATTTTTTGTTTCCGAAATACTACATGACGGGGGCGGGGCATCAAAGTTTTCACTTAAGATTTCCTTCGCCGCAATGGACAAAATGCTTAATAACTCTCCTGCACATGCTGCTAAAAATCCAAAACTTCACATGTACATAAAGAGTCTGTACCTGAAGACATCTATATGTTTATATTCAGTTATACACCTTGCGCCAATCAATATCATTTTTTACATTTTGACGTACTGCACGGTGCCCTTTTAACGAATCTGATTGAAAATTGGCTAGAAAAGACTCAAGACATTGATCTTACTCTATCCCTATTTTTGTGACTTTCCTTCGAAGGGCGTGGCTATTACGGTGCCGCAGAGTCTGATTATTCTCCGTGGCAACAAAAGTTCCTGCAAAATGATTCAGATGATCCATCTTCTCGAAATTTTTCACATTTGAGGATATTCAGGCCCTGAAGACGGCTGCCAACTTATTTTTGATCGCAGTGGTAGCGCCACCAACTGGTTAAAACAAATACAAATCATTTTCATTGATTTTTTTCTCCGGGCAGGTTAACAAAATCTACCTTACATTTGCTCGGATGAGTGTTTAGGCCTTGAGGATGTCACAATACGAAAGTCTTTCGCCTTCTTCAGAGTGTCACATGATGGTGTCTTGTGGCCCGTCTTTATCAGCTGATGTTCCATGAGGGCGTGACTTGCCTGTCACAAGAATGAAGGCAAGTCACGCCCCCCGCTGTCCGTTCACTCCGCCAAAATGCTGCTCCAGGTGGTAGAGAGGATGAAGGCTCCCTTGTCTCTGTTCATGGTTTTTATGCCTCGCTTGCAGATCTCAATGGCCTCTCTGATCCAGCGCTGTTGTTTGTTCTCTTCTGTGCGGATGACCCTGCCCTTCTCCCGGTCCATGATGTGGTTTTCCCTTTTGCAGTGGTCAGTGATTGCTGATTTGTAATGTTCATGTTGTGCTTGTTCTTTTACTGCTCTGATTTTTCATTTTTTTGACAGGTAAGTCACACCCTCATGGAACATCAGCTGATAAAGACGGGTCTCAAGACACCATCATGCGACACTCTGAAGAAGGCGAAAGACTCGCCGAAACATGTCAGGTAAAAAATTAACCTAAAACATAATTGTCTGCTTTTAATGAATCAGTCAAATATCAATAATAAGAAGACAAAATGAACCTAATACAAATAAATGAATGCTTAATAACTCCCCTGCACATGCTCCTAAAAATCCAAACCTTCACCTGTAAATAAAACGTCCCGACCTGAAGACATCTTAATGTTATTATTTTGTTATACACACAGTGCCGCCAAGTGGAATCAAAAATTTGTTTTTATTTTAATTTTCACGTACTGCACGGTGCCCTTTCGACGAATCCGACTGAAAATTAGTCAGAAAAGACTCAAGACAATGATCTTACTCTCTGCCGAATTTTGTGACGTTTTGGCAAAAGGCGTGGCTATTAAGGTGCTGAAAAGTCCGATTGTACTCTGTGGCAACAAAAGCTCCAGCAACATGACTCAGGTGATCCTATCTTCTCGAAGTTGCACACATTTGAGGATACTTAAGCCCTGAAGACATCTACCAACTTATTTTTCATCGTAGTAGTAGCGCCACCAACTGGTAAAAGCTAATACAAGTTATTTTCTTGGATGTTTTTCTCCGTGCAACTCAACAAGGTCGCCCTCATATATGCTCGGATGACTGTTTCGGCCATGAGGATGTCACAATACGAAATTCGTCCTTTTTCATGAAAAGTTGTGGGAGTGGCATTGCACTGTTCGGCAATAAAACAAAGCTGATTATGAGGTTCTAAATATGAACGACAACTCGTGAAACTTTACACACACATCAGGCCGAGCAAATTTATCAATATTTTATACGTTAGTTGTGCAGCTTTTTTGAAATGGCTCGCCATGGCCCTCGAGAAATGTTCAAAAAAGCAGCCCTGGTTGAGTGTTTCACCTCGCTTTTTGTAAATTTTATGGAGTACGGTGAACCCTCGGTTATCGCGGTTAATGGGGACCGAGACCACCCGCGAAAACTGAAAATCCGCGAAGTAGCGGCGCACCTTCAAAAATGCTTAAAAAAAATACACAATATATATATAATAATATATATATATATATATATATATATATATATATATATATATATATATATATATATATATATATATTCGGGGAGAGAGAGAGTGAAATTCATGTTATAACAAAAAAACCAAATTATTATTAAAACGTATTATTTTTTTATTCCCCAGCCATTCTTTTTGTATTTATTTAATTACTCCGACTTTTACCTGCTGGTACGCCGTCCGGTGTGCCCTGTGAAATGAAAGGTGGCATTCTTTATTTATTTATTCATTTATTCATTCATAACTGACAGCCTCGCGCTCCGCTCGTGCCCGGGCAGAAGAGGTGCTCCAATTTGGCTTAACTGTGACACACGCCCGCCCTCCTCCCCCGGAGCTTCCATTCGGTTAAACTTAGGGGCCGCTTGGCACCGCCCGTGCCCGGGGAAGGTGCTCCTCTTCGGCTTACTGTGACGCGAGCATGCCCTCCTCCTCCGGAGCTTCCATTCGGTTAAACTTAGGGGCCGCTTGGAACCGCCCGTGCCCGGGGAAGGTGCTCCTCTTCGGCTTAACTGCCACGCACGCTGGCCGGAGCTCTGGTACGGTCCGAACCGCGCGAAACGTCGCCACCGATCGTGTCCGGGGGAACGTGCTCTTCTTCGTCCACTCTCCTCTTCGCCCACGCTCTTCTTCGGCGCACGCCGGCCGTCTAACCGCTCCAGCGCCCCGTTGTGTCGCTCGGCGAAACTACAATGCCCCCGAATATTTTTTAGACCCGCGAAGCACTGAACCCGCGAAAGGTGAACCGCGAAGTAGCGAGGGTTCACTGTATGTATAAGACCAAGACCTACAAAATAGTCTCTTGGAGCAATGAGCTAGGTTTTACAGGAAGTCGGCCATTTTGAATTTACTTAAAAGGGGGCGGGTCACCACAATGGACTTTGTGTAGAAATTATTATTGGGGCCCGAGCAGCGACCGCGGCGAGGTCCCTATTGTTTTTGTAGAAAATATTATTACTTTTATTATTATTATTATTATTATTATTATTAGGGCCTGAGCAGCGACCGCTGCGAAGTCCCTATTGTTTTTGTAGAAATTATTATTATTATTATTTTTCCGATTGTTCGATCGCATTTTTGACCCCCGAAACATGCACAAAAACTCACCAAACTTGGCTGTCTCATCGGGCATGGCGAAAAATTTGATATTTTAACGTCTAATATGAACAGGAAGTGAGTTATGAATTTTTGAAAGTCCGACTTTTGCCCTTTTTTGCATGTTTACAGGGGTCATTCTTTTGCACCCTGATCCTAAAGGCTTCATCTGATTACCTTAAAGTTCTGTCTGTAGCATCTTAAGACCTGGGACAAACACTGGGGCTAAAATTTTTTGTTTCCGAAATACTATATGACGGGGGCGGGGCTTCAAAGTTTTCACTTAAGATTTCCTTCGCCGCAATGGACAAAATGCTTAATAACTCTCCTGCACATGCTGCTAAAAATCCAAAACTTCACATGTACATAAAGAGTCGGTACCTGAAGACATCTATATGTTTATATTCAGTTCTACACCTTGCGCCAATCAATATCATTTTTTACATTTTGACGTACTGCACGGTGCCCTTTTAACGAATCTGATTGAAAATTGGCGAGAAAAGACTCAAGACATTGATCTTACTCTATCCCTATTTTTGTGACTTTCCTTCGAAGGGCGTGGCTATTACGGTGCCGCAGAGTCTGATTATTCTCCGTGGCAACAAAAGTTCCTGCAAAATGATTCAGATGATCCATCTTCTCGAAATTTTTCACATTTGAGGATATTCAGGCCCTGAAGACGGCTGCCAACTTATTTTTGATCGCAGTGGTAGCGCCACCAACTGGTTAAAACAAATACAAATTATTTTCGTTGATGTTTTTCTCCGGGCAGGTGAACAAAATCTACCTCATATTTGCTCGGATGAGTGTTTAGGCCTTGAGCATGTCACAATACGAAAGTCTTTCGCCTTCTTCAGAGTGTCACATGATGCTGTCTTGTGACCCGTCTTTATCAGCTGATGTTCCATGAGGGCGTGACTTACCTGTCACAAGAATGAAGGCAAGTCACGCCCCCCGCTGTCCGTTCACTCCGCCAAGATGCTGGTCCAGGTGGTAGAGAGGATGAAGGCTCCCTTGTCTCTGTTCATGGTTTTTATGCCTCGCTTGCAGATCTCAATGGCCTCTCTGATCCAGCGCTGTTGTTTGTTCTCTTCTGTGCGGATGACCCTGCCCTTCTCCCGGTCCATGATGTGGTTTTCCCTTTTGCAGTGGTCAGTGATTGCTGATTTGTAATGTTCATGTTGTGCTTGTTCTTTTACTGCTCTGATTTTTTTCATTTTTTTGACAGGTAAGTCACACCCTCATGGAACATCAGCTCAAGACACCATCATGCGACACTCTGAAGAAGGCGAAAGACTCGCCGAAACATGTCAGGTAAAAAATTTACCTAAAACATAATTGTCTGCTTTTAATGAATCAGTCAAATATCAATAATAAGAAGACAAAATGAACCTAATACAAATAAATGAATGCTTAATAACTCCCCTGCACATGCTCCTAAATATCCAAACCTTCACCTGTAAATAAAACGTCCCGACCTGAAGACATCGTAATGTTATTATTTTGTTATACACACAGTGCCGCCAAGTGGAATCAAAAATTTGTTTTTATTTTAATTTTCACGTACTGCACGGTGCCCTTTTGACGAATCCGACTGAAAATTAGTCAGAAAAGACTCAAGACAATGATCTTACTCTCTGCCGAATTTTGTGACGTTTTGGCAAAAGGCGTGGCTATTAAGGTGCTGAAAAGTCCGATTGTACTCTGTGGCAACAAAAGCTCCGGCAACATGACTCAGATGATCCTATCTTCTCGAAGTTGTACACATTTGAGGATACTTCAGCCCTGAAGACATCTACCAACTTATTTTACATCGTAGTAGTAGCGCCACCAACTGGTAAAAGCTAATACAAGTTATTTTCTTGGATGTTTTTCTCCGTGCAACTCAACAAGGTCGCCCTCATATATGCTCGGATGACTGTTTCGGCCATGAGGATGTCACAATACGAAATTCGTCCTTTTTCGTGAAAAGTTGTGGGAGTGGCATTGCACTGTTCGGCAATAAAACAAAGCTGATTATGAGGTTCTAAATATGAACGACAACTCGTAAAACTTTACACACACATCAGGCCGAGCAAATTTATCCATATTTTATACGTTAGTTGTGCAGCTTTTTTGAAATGGCTCGCCATGGCCCTCGAGAAATGTTAAAAAAAGCAGCTCTGGTTGAGTGTTTCACCTCGCTTTTTGTAAATTTTATGGAGTACAGTGAACCCTCGGTTATCGCGGTTAATGGGGACCGAGACCACCCGCGAAAACTGAAAATCCGCGAAGTAGCGGCGCACCTTCAAAAATGCTTAAAAAAAATATACAATATATATAATAAATATATATATATATATATATATATATATATATATATATATATATATATATATATATATATATATATATATATATATATATATATATATATATATATATATATATATATATACGGGGAGAGAGAGAGTGAAATTCATGTTATAACAAAAAAACCAAATTATTATTAAAACGTATTATTTTTTTATTCCCCAGCCATTCTTTTTGTATTTATTTAATTACTCCGACTTTTACCTGCTGGTACGCCGTCCGGTGTGCCCTGTGAAATGAAAGGTGGCATTCTTTATTTATTTATTCATTTATTCATTCATAACTGACAGCCTCGCGCTCCGCTCGTGCCCGGGCAGAAGAGGTGCTCCAATTTGGCTTAACTGTGACACACGCCCGCCCTCCTCCCCCGGAGCTTCCATTCGGTTAAACTTAGGGGCCGCTTGGCACCGCCCGTGCCCGGGGAAGGTGCTCCTCTTCGGCTTACTGTGACGCGAGCATGCCCTCCTCCTCCGGAGCTTCCATTCGGTTAAACTTAGGGGCCGCTTGGAACCGCCCGTGCCCGGGGAAGGTGCTCCTCTTCGGCTTAACTGCCACGCACGCTGGCCGGAGCTCTGGTACGGTCCGAACCGCGCGAAACGTCGCCACCGATCGTGTCCGGGGGAACGTGCTCTTCTTCGTCCACTCTCCTCTTCGCCCACGCTCTTCTTCGGCGCACGCCGGCCGTCTAACCGCTCCAGCGCCCCGTTGTGTCGCTCGGCGAAACTACAATGCCCCCGAATATTTTTTAGACCCGCGAAGCACTGAACCCGCGAAAGGTGAACCGCGAAGTAGCGAGGGTTCACTGTATGTAAAAGACCAAGACCTACAAAATAGTCTCTTGGAGCAATGAGCTAGGTTTTACAGGAAGTCGGCCATTTTGAATTTACTTAAAAGGGGGCGGGTCACCACAATGGACTTTGTGTAGAAATTATTATTGGGGCCCGAGCCGCGACCGCGGCGAGGTCCCTATTGTTTTTGTAGAAAATATTATTACTTTTATTATTATTATTATTATTATTATTATTAGGGCCTGAGCAGCGACCGCTGCGAAGTCCCTATTGTTTTTGTAGAAATTATTATTATTATTATTTTTCCGATTGTTCGATCGCATTTTTGACCCCCGAAACATGCACAAAAACTCACCAAACTTGGCTGTCTCATCAGGCATGGCGAAAAATTTGATATTTTAACGTCTAATATGAACAGGAAGTGAGTTATGAATTTTTGAAAGTCCGACTTTTGCCCTTTTTTGCATGTTTACAGGGGTCATTCTTTTGCACCCTGATCCTAAAGGCTTCATCTGATTACCTTAAAGTTCTGTCTGTAGCATCTTAAGACCTGGGACAAACACTGGGGCTAAAATTTTTTGTTTCCGAAATACTATATGACGGGGGCGGGGCTTCAAAGTTTTCACTTAAGATTTCCTTCGCCGCAATGGACAAAATGCTTAATAACTCTCCTGCACATGCTGCTAAAAATCCAAAACTTCACATGTACATAAAGAGTTGGTACCTGAAGACATCTATATGTTTATATTCAGTTCTACACCTTGCACCACCCAGTGGTGACAAAAATTATAATTTTTTACATTTTGACGTACTGCACGGTGCCCTTTTAACGAATCTGATTGAAAATTGGCCAAAAATGACTTTAGACATTGATCTTACTCTATCCCTATTTTTGTGACTTTGCTTCGTTGGGCGTGGCTATTACGGTGCCGCAAAGTCTGATTATTCACCGTGGAAACAAAAGTTCCGGCAAGATGACTCAGATGATCCTATCTTCTCGAAAATGTTCACATTTAAGGATATTGCAGCCCTGAAGTCATCTACCAACTAATGTTTGATTGTAGTAGTAGCGCCACCAACTGGTCAAAGCAAATACAAATTATTTTTGTTGATGTTTTTCTCTGAGCAGGTTAACAAGATCGCCCTCATATTTGCTCGGCTGAGTGTTTCGTCCTTCAGGATGTCACAATACGAAATTCGTTATTTTTTGTGAAAAGCTGTGGGCGTGGCATCGCACATATCACCAATAAAACAACACGTATTTTGAGGTTCTAAATATGAACGAAAACTCATGGAACTTTGCACACACATCAGGCCTGACAAAATCATGAATATTTCATTAGTTTCTCGTGCAGTTTTTTTAAAAATGGCTCTCTATCGCCCTCTAGAAATTTTCAAAAGAGCAGCCCCGGTTGTGTGTTTCACCTAGCTTTTTGAAAAATTTATGTTGATTGTATAAGGCCAAGACCTTCAAAAAAGTCTCTTGGAGCCATGAGCGAAATAGCACAGGAAGTCGGCCATTTTGAATTAACTTCAAAGGGGGCGTGTCACCACAATGGACAAAATGCTTAATAACTCCCCTGCACATGCTCCAAAAAATCCAAAACTTCACCTGTACGTCAAACGCGGACCTGAAGACATCTATATGTTCTTATTCTGTTATACACATAGCGCCACCTAGTGGAATCAATCTTTTTTTTTTTTTTTTACACGGAGCCCTTTTGACGAATCTGACTATATTTTTTGTCACAAGCACCTCTAGACATTGAACTCTCTGCCAAATTTTGTAACTTTTTGGCGATGGGCATGGCCGTTACGGTGCGTACTGCACGGAGCCCGTTTAACACATCTGACTGAAAATTTGTCAGAACAGCCTCAAGACATTGATCTTAGTCAATGCCGAATTTTGCGACTTTTCAGCAAAGGGCGTGGCCACGACGGTGCCGCATTGTCTGATTTTTCTCTTTGGCAACACAAGTTCCTGTAACATCACTCAGATCATGCTATCATCTCAAATTTTTTCACATTTGAGGAGAGCCCAACCCTGAAGACATCGACAAACTAATTCTTAATCGTAGTGGTAGCGCCACCAACTGTTAAAATCAAATACAGGTTATTTTTGTTGATGTTTTTCTCCGAGCAGGTTAATAAGGTCTAACTCATATTTGCTCGGATGAATGTTTAGCCCTTCCGGATGTCGCAATACGAAATGTATCATTTTTTGTGAAATGCTGTGGGTGTGGCTTTGCATAGTTCGCTAATAAACTTAGGCTTATTTTGAGGTTCTAAATATTCATGAAAACTCATGAAACTTTGCATACACATCAGGCCTGGCAAAACCATCAATATTTTATTAGTTTCTCATGCAGCTTTTAAAAAATGGCTCTCTATCGCCCTCTAGAAATTTTCAAAAAAGCAGTTGGTTGAGTGTGATACCTAGGTTTTTGAAAATTTTGTGGAGTATTTATAAGGCCAAGACCTACAAAATATTCTCTTGGAGCCATGAGCTAAATTGCACAGGAAGTTGGCCATTTTGAATTTACTTAAAACATCGATGACGCTTTGACAACAAAAGCTGCTCTAAATTTAACAACGCAAAAATTTCTCTTGAAGGTTCCTCACGTTATTTCTCGTAAATATTTAACATTTCCAACAAAACTCGCCAAACTTGGCAGTCTCATCGGGCATGGCGAAAAATTTGATATTTTTGCGTCGTCATAAACGACGCAAACAAAATGGCTCTCTAGCTCCAACTAGAGTGGGAAACATCAAAGGAAAAACTGGCCCGTTTGACGTAGGCCTCCGAAAATTGCCAGGCACGTGTAGTACCCCGAGATGTACAAATACTTTCTTTGATGACAATAGTCTATAATGAACAGAAAGTGAGTTATGAATTTTTGAAAGTCCAACTTTCGCCCATTTTTGCACGTTTACAGGGGTCATTCTTTTGCACCCTGATGCTACAGGGTTCATCCGATTGCCTTACAATTCCGGCTGTACCATTTTAAGACCTGGGACAAACACTGGGACAAAAATCTTTAGTTTCCGAAATACTATATGACGGGGGCGGGGCTTCAAAGTTTTCGTTGAATATTTCCTTCGCCGCAATGGACAAAATGCTTGATAACTCCCCTGCACAAGCTGCTAAAAATACAAAACATCACAGGTACATAAAGAGTCGGTAGCCGAAGACATCTACATGTTTGTATTCAGTTATACACCTTGCGCCACCTAGTGGTGACAAAAATTTTTTTTTTTACAATTTAACGTACTGCACGGAGCCCTTTAAACAAATTCGGCTCAAAATTGGTCAGAACAGACTCAAGAAATTGATCTTACCCCATACCAAATTTTGTGACTTTTTGTCAAAGAGCGTGGCTTTAATGGTGTTGCAAAGTCTGATTATTCACCGTGGAAACAAAAGCTCCGGCAACATGACTCAGATGATCCCATCTTCTTGAAATTTTTCACATTTGAGGATATTCCAGCCGTTGAGACCTCTAGCAACTTATTTTTGATCGTAGTGGTAGTGCCACTGTCAGGTTTAAATGTCCTGACGCCTTTTGGGCGAGCTTATTGAAATGGCCAAGGCCAGAGAGGAACCAAGCTACGCTCATGTGTCACTCTTGTTACTCCTTTCAACCAATGAATTAGGCAGCCAGGATTTGCCATCTACCAATTTGCGGAACCTGTCCTCAGCAATGTTTGCACCTTTGTTATCCCAATGTGTGCGTTCAAATAGTGGTGCATTTTTCCTGGTGTGAGATCAAATTGTCAAGTTGATTTGCTGTTCAAACTTTGACTTTCTCACACCCGCCTACGCTCTTCCTGCTTATTCTAACAATTTCTCTCTAACAAGTTATCTGTTTTGTGACCTTGGTTCTCAAACGCTTCTACTTCTTATCAGTCTGGAATGTGCACCTGGTTTTGTGTCTTACAAGCCTGAATCAGTGCAAAACATTCTGCTGCTTGTCCTGAACATACAGATTTTAATATCCCTTGAAACTAAATTTCAATTTGCAATCCTAATAAAAATGTCTCTCCAGTCGGGAGAAAAGTGTCCAAAAGGTCAGGTCGCGGCTTGGTGGCAATTTGGATGCGGCCTCCACAGTCGTGAGGCATGTTCTACTGGTGCGGGAAAAAATGACGCAGAGCGCACCCCACCTTATCAGTGTAATGTGTCCCTGTGACAATTAGGTCGCCGTGCAATGTGAATGTGGTGGACAAGGATGTCATTTTTGGATTCCTTAAAGCAGCGGTCAGGACTGCTTGATCACACTCTGACGTGGCTCTCGCCACGGGATCCAATTGTTGTGACTAATATACAAATGGATTCACTTTGCCCTGGTTCCTTCAGTAACCCAGGCTAATGAAGTCATTTTTTGCAGTCACTGTTTGCTCAAATGGCTCATAGTAATTTGGTAGTGCGTTAAGATGCTTTGTCAATACAATCTTCTTTTTGGTCTCATCTTCCCTTGAACATTATGTTTACTACACACTAGACATGACCTACAATTTTTTTATTTTAATTTTTTTTTTAATTTGTAGAACTTGTGGTACAGCAAATGTCCTGTACTCTGGCTATCAATCATCATACTATGGATATCAATCATATCAATCATCATACTATGGATATCAATCATCATCCCCCCCCTGTTGAGACATGGGAGTTCCCATGACTCAATTTATCAATTAAATATCAAGTTGGTAATGCTAATACATTGTAATCAATGATTTCATGCGTGACAAGTTCAAAAGCTTTGTCAGCCGCAAGTGTTCAAACTATTTTTTGTCATTGGCTTGTCATAAATGATGTCCAGCAATGGTAATTTCAGAAATCAGAAATCCCTTTGTCATTGTACTCAAGTGTGCAACGAGATTAGAGAGTTCCCCTCTCCAGTGCAATACAACAATAATTCAGATAAATATATAAATTTGATAAATAAGAGAATAGTTAGTGCGGGAGGGAGAGCCGTTAGCCGCTGCGTCTATGCGTGCCGCCATCTTGTATTCTTGAGTATTCTGAGTAATTTGCAATCCATGCCCGACAATAATTGCACACTTCTTTCAAAGACATCATTTACTTCTCTTTTATTTCTTTTAAGGCTTTGGCACAGTTTTTTCTTTTTGCTTATCACTGACAATGCGCCCTTTTTTAATCGAAATGAGGCCTCAGTAAGTCACTTACTTTTGATACATTGTATCTGATAGTCCCTTGCAGACTAACCATGTGTTGCACGTCATCGCCCAAACAGACTCTATTGTGAGCTACTTCTAATAATTTATTGACGTCCTATTTTGTTCTTCCAAATGTAGCAACCGATACTAATGTGCCCTTTTAAAGTTTTGACGTTTGTTTGAATTCGCCCTTGCTTATTGACTCTGATATTAAGGTCCAATTGTGTCAGTGTATCACGGCCTAATAAGTAAAACGCACGTTGATGTAGAACTGCTTCTCCACTTGCTTTTTTTGTTTGTTTTTTACGTCACGTGATCCTCCGTTGCTTTCACGACTGGTCCTGACAAATCACAAATTTCTTATCAAACTTGATTCTGTCTGTGTAAATTGTAATCGGTTTTCCTGGATGGTTGACGGCAGTTTCGAGCAAAGTGGCCATGTTTCCTACAGTTGTAGCAGACGTCGTCTTTTGTTGGCAGGTGTCCTCTTCCTCTTCCACGTCCTTGGTAGAAGATCGGTGCTGACGGGGTGGTCGTGAGGCCCGCAGCCCATTTACGCATATTATCTTGGATTGGTGTGATTGTTTGGCAGGCCGCTTTGCATTCATCTCTTGTGGCAGGCTTCCCAGGGCGCTGTTGTCCACTTGTTGAGGCAATCCCGGCTCCTTTTCTCGCTGGCCCTCCTCCTCAGCTCTCTCACCCTGACTTCCTTTTTCACTGTCACTGTCTCTTTGATCCTCGGCTGGTGCATTTCCTCCTTTTTTTCTCGCTCCTGTTTCTTCGTCTTTCTTTATCTCCATATTAAGTACTTTCTGCTTCTTCTCTTAAACGTCTTTCACTCTCTTTCTAAATCAGCACACATCTTTCTTGGAGATGATAACCACCGGACTGCACCACTCCGACTTGGAAGGCTCAATGACTCCAAGCTTCAGCATTTCCTGGAGCTCCTTGGTTAGTCTCTCCACCAAGTGTTGCGGAACTCGGTAGGGGCGCTGACGAATTGGTAATCCTTCTTTGAGACGAATGACGTGTTCTACCACCGTCGTCTTCCCTGGGCTGGCGGAAAAAAGAGAAGGCACCGTCTTGAAAATTAAGCACATCTCTGTGACTTGCTTGGGTTTCCGACGTGCCAGTGCAGGCGCATCTGTCGTCGTCGAGGACTCCAGCTCTGCCTCGTCATCATCATCATCATCATCATCATTGTCGTCGTCCTCGTCCTTGTCGTCGTCGTCGTCCTCCTCCACCTTCCGCGCGAGTATGACCTCCTTTGGAGCCTGGTTTGAACGCTCCTTCCACTCTTTGAGGAGGTTCACATGATAAGTTTGTTTATTTTTTTTCTTCTCCGGATGGAAAATCTCATAGGTCACTGGACCCATCTTCCGGGTGACCTCATATGGCCCCTGCCACTTTACTAAAAGCTTGTTGTTGCATGTGGGGAGAAGCCGCAATACTTTTTGGCCGGGTTTAAACTCCCGGTGGCGAGCTTGCTGGTCATACCAGGTCTTCTGGCTTTTCTGGGCCTCCCGCAGGTTGACCTCTGCCTCCTACTGGTACCTGGCCAGTCTCTCCCTCATTTCCAGCACAAATTTCACCACCCCCCGATCACTTCACGTGGTGGAAGGTGCCTCCTAGGCCTTTCGGAGCAAGTCCAATGGCCCCTGAACCTCCCAAGCATGCAAGAGTTCAAAGGGAGAGAAACCTGTTGACGCCTGAGGAACTTCGCGATAGGCAAACAGCAAAAAGGGCAGCCACCGGTCCCAGTCTTTTCCAGTATCATCCACAAATTTCTGGAGCATCTTCTTTAAGGTCTGATTGAACCTTTCCACTAGTCCATCAGTCTATGGGTGGTATGGAGTGGTTTTGATGGCGGAGATGCCCAGTTGTTTGTTGAACAGTTGCATTAACCTTGAAGTGAAATTGGTTCCCTGGTCTGTTAGAATCTCATCTGGTATGCCAACTCTGGAAAGGAGTTGCACCAAGGCACAAAGTACTGCCGGAGCAGTGATTGTGCGCAATGGAAATGCCTCTGGGAAACGTGTGGCGTTGTCACACACTACACCACTGCTTTTTGTCAAAGGACCCACAATGTCCATAGCAATCCTGCGGAATGGAATGTGCAGCTTTTTTAAAATGGCTTGCCATGGCCCTCTAGAAATATTCAAAAACATCAGCCCTGGTTGAGTGATTCACCTACTTTTTGTAAATTCGATGGAGTATGTATAAGGCCAAGACCTACAAAAAAGTCTCTTGGAGCCATGCGCTAGGTTTTACAGGAAGTCGGCCATTTTGAATTTACTTAAATGGGGGCGGTTCACCACAATGGACTAAATGCTTAAAAACGCCCCTGCTCATGCTCTAAAAAAATCCCAAACTTACCCTGTACATAAAACGTCCCGACCTGAAGACATCTATATATTATTATACTGTTATACACACAGGTCCACCTCATGGTTTCAAAACAATATTTTTTTTTTACATTTTAATATGCTGCACGGATCCCTTTTCAGGAAGCCGAATGAACATTTGTCAGAACAGCCTCAAGACGTTGATCTTAGTCTATGCTGAATTTTGTGACTTTTCAGCAAAGGGCGTAGCCATTACGGTGCTGCAGAAATTTATTAATCTCTGTGGCAACAAAAGCTACCGTAACATGAATCAGATGATCCTAACTTCTATAATATTTTCAAATTTAAGGATAGTCCAACCCTGAAGACATCTACCAACTTATTTTTCATCGTAGTGGTAGTGCCACTTACTGGTTAAAGCAAATACAAGTTATTTTTGTTGATATTTTTCTCAGAGTAGGTTAACAAGTTTGCTTATTTTGAGGTTCGAAATTTAAATGAAAAATCAGGCCTGGCAAATTCATCAATATTTTATTAGTTTGTTGTTTAATTTTTTTTAAATGGCTCGCTATCGCCCCCTTGAACATTTGAAAAAAAAACCAGCCCCGGATCTGTGTTTCTTCAAACTTTTTGAAAATTTGATGATGCATGTATAAAGCCAAGACAGAATAAGAAGTGTCTGGGAGCCACTTTCTAAATTGACAGGAAGTCAGCCATTTTGGACTTACTTCAAACATGGACGAGGCTTTGACAACAAAAACTGCTTGAACTTTAACTCCACAAAAATTCCTTGTGAGGATTCCTCACGTTTTTTCTCGTAAATATTTCACATTTCCAACGTGCCGGTACCCCAACGTTGCCAGGGCTGCGAGGGCCCTTTATCGCAGCTCGCAGCGCTAGTTATTATTTTTTTTCTATTTTCCGATCGTTCGATCGCATTTTTGACCCCCTAAACATACACGAAAACTCACCAAACTTGACAGTCTCATATGGAGATGGTGAACGACCGTGGAAGAACAGTCAGTTAGCGATGACGCAAGAGAGGCTGTGCACCGAGAACGTTTTCTGAATATCACTATTGTGCCCTGACAGGTATGTGTTGGTAATGTATCAACCAAGCTGAGGCACGAACGAACTCTGAGGAGACGCAACCCGTGACGTCACTAGTAGTAGTTTCGTGTGGTTTTCACACCTCCTGTCTCATCCCTGAAAGCCATCCCTTGAATTCATCTCCACACTGGAATACCGTATCATACCCTCCCTCTATCGATGTATAAGGGCAGTCTATAATCAGATGGTCCATATTTTGACACTCATGGTTACACCAGGGGCATGCTTGCGTAGCCACTGCCCCCCATCTTTGCAAATTTTGGGCTGTACGTCCTTGTTTGCAAAGGATCCTGTTGTAGGATGTCCACTCTCTCCTGCTGGTTCCATTGTAGCCTGGGAGCTTCTCAGTGGGGTCTCCAATTCTCTCGCCTCCAACAGGTACATTTCCTCTCCATAGGTCGCGCCACCTATCTGCTGACGTGTGCTCTGATTCCCGTTCTTGGCTGAAGGGTCTTCTGGATCTCAGGCGGTGCCCTCCTGGGTTGTGTGCTAGGGCCCGACACAGGGGAGCCTCCTCCGGGAGTGCCAATATATTTTTTTGCATGATCTGTGTTGCCTGCTCTCTTCTAACTGCTGGAGGTTCAATGTTGCACATTGTTGGAAGCCAGTTTATAGGAGTAGAACGTATGGCGCCCGATATCAGTCTCATTGCTTCATTCAGCTGGACATCAACTTTGGATGTATGTGCACACCGGCCCCATACGGGGCTGCAATATTCAGCCACGCTGTAGCACAGTGCCATGACTGACGTCCGTAGAACGTTTTGGTTGGCACCCCAACCTGTTCCCGTAAGTTTACGGATTAGTGCCACTCTTGATTTCAGCTTCTGGGCTGTATTTTCTAGGTGTTTCCTGTAGGTGAGAGTTCTGTCTAGAGTTACCCCTAGATATTTTGGTTCACAATCCACCGGCAGGTTTCCCCCCTCTATTTCCACCCTTAGCTTGTAATTAGCTTGCTGGTTGGTTAGATGGAATGTTGTTACCACTGTCTTGGTTCTGTTCATTCTTAGGTACCATCTTTTAAAGTAATTTGAGAGCAACGCTATGTCCAGCGATAATGTTCTCTTGATTGTACCAAAATCCCTGTCTTGGGTTACCAATGCCCAGTCATCCGCATAACCGAATTTCCAGGATTCGTATCTGGAGGCAGGCCCTGGCATAAAGCGACCAGTTAATAGTTCGAATGGCGCAAAACCTGTTATTTTGTGAACAGTTTGGCGGACGACCAACAGGGCTAGGGGCAAAGCTTGCAACCACGTCATTTTTGTTTGAGCCATGATCTTAGCCAATTTTTCTTTCAAATTCCTGTTAAACCTTTCAACTTTGCCTTGGCTCTGGGGGTGGTAGACACACCCAAAGCGATGCTTCAGCCCCAACAGCGCCTCCACTTTAGCCAGCGCTTTGTTGTTAAAATGTGTCCCATTATCAGATCTGATTAAAGCAGGGAAACCATGTGTCGGAATATAATGATTTACCAAAGCTTTAAGGACTGACGTGGTATCTTCCTTTGCACACGGATACGCCTCCGGCCAGCGTGAATAAGAATCCACAATGACCAGAAGGAACCGCTTCCCGTTCACCCTGTCAATCATGTCCGTGAAATCAATTACAATTTCTGCTCCAGGCCAGGCCACAGGGGAGAACGCCCCTGGCTTGGGTTTTAATGTCGGTCGTGCATTAAATGTTTGACATAGTTCACAAGCCGCCACAAACTGCCAGACCACCTCCTGTAACCTTGGATGCCACCACTGACGAAGTTTTGGAAGCATTGCCTGAGGCCCCACATGTGCCACTGTATGGGCCTCAGCCAACACTGAGGTCATGAGTTGCCCTTCAGGGAGGACCGGCTGGCCCCTGGGACCCACCCGCCTGACCGCCTTAGATGCGATCCACATTTATTTTTGTTCCGGCGACGACTTACCTTGTGCATCCATAATATCCTCCAGTGCCACTTCGGGTGCCACTGGAAGATCCGGGGGTTCCCCATCCCAGACCACAGCTGGGGTTGTTAACATCATCCCGCCCTGAGGGGTGTATCCAGCCACCTCTTTCGCGAGAGCATCCGCCCTCTCATTACCTTTCGCCACCATGGTGTTGGCCTTTGAGTGTCCCGGGACCTTTACAATCGCCAATTCGTGTGGACCCTTAATTGCTTCATACAATCGCTCCATCAAAGTTCTATGAGCAATTTCTTTGCCTTTCGCTGTTAGCCAGCCATTGTGCAACCACCCCTTTAGGTCAATCAGGGCAGCTGACGCTGCATATGCCGAATCAGTATATACAGTTAATTGCTGTCCTGGACACTGTTCCAAGGCCAACACCAGCGCCAACACCTCTGCCGCCTGGGCGGAGGGTTTTATTGTCAACTTCTGAGCTGTCACTGGGAGGAAGAAAGAACCTTTCCACTCCACCACTGCCGCGGCCGCGTGGAGTGTCCCATCCTTGGCACGCCAACAACACCCATCGGTGAACATAACCCGTCCACCTTCCAATGGTTCCGCATACAAGTCCTCACGGACCTTCTGATCTTTCTGTACTTTCAGAGCGCACTCATGTGCCCCTTCCAGGAGGTGATTAGCCATGTTCACACCATCATGCACATAAGTAACGTTTGGTGCCATCAATGTTTTCATCATCCGTGTTTGTCGCAGGGGTGTCAATGTAAATGCCACCGATGCTACAAAAGCTGACACCCCATGATCTGTCAACACCTGGACGGGATACCCCATGACCACATGAGCTGTTTTCTGTAGGACCTTTGCCAGGCCTGCTGCGTACCTAACACAGTCTGCTTGTTTCTGTTCAATTCCGTCTGATGGCACACTACAATACAATAAAACTGCCCTGTCTGTTCCATGTCTTTGGTACAATGCCGCATTCACTGTTTTCTCACTGCTCGCAACGTCTAAATAAAACACCTTAGTGTAATCTGGAGTGGCCAAAGCTGCTGCTGATGCTAATTCCTGAATTAATTGCACAAACAATGCATCATCCTCAGGGGTCCACTGCAATGTGGCCTTCAAATTTCGGACCCCTTGTTGTTTGACCAGGGCCCGCAAGCCTGCTGTTTTATCCACATAACATGGGATGTATGCTCGGCTGTAGCCACACAATCCCAAGAAAGACAACATGTCCTGCACTGTGTGTGGACGTGGGTGTTGCAGGATGGAGCTGCGGTGATTTGGGGACATAGCCAAGCCGGCTGGGGTGATGACACGCCCCAGAAAAATCACAGACTTACGACAGCACTGTAACTTTTTCCTTGACACTTTGAAGCCCAGGTCAGCAAGCTTCAACAGCACTGCTCGTGTGGCTTCCACACACTGGTCGGATGTTTCGGCCGCAATGAGGAGATCGTCCACATACTGCAGGATCACTGAGCCTTGGGGTAGCGCACATGAAAATAACAAGTCCTTCAAGACCTGATTAAAAATTCCTGGCGAATTCTTAAAGCCCTGAGGGAGTCTTTTGTACTGCAATTTCACCCCTTTGTAAGAAAATGCAAACACGTGTCGTATTGATTCAGCCAGCGGTAAACAGAAATATGCATTCGCCAAATCAATTACCGTATACCACTGTTTCTGCGGGTCCAGGGAGGACAGGATGCGATGGGGGTCAGGAACTGGCAAAACTGGAGTTATAGTGATGTCATTCACTGGCCGCAAATCGTGGGCCATCCTCCATGTCACCCCATCAGCCTTCTGGACCGGCCTCAGAGGTGTGTTCCAAGAGGACGCCGACGTTTCCAACACCCCCGCATCCCACAATCCTGCCGCTGTGTCCTCCATTCCTTTGTCTGCTTCCTTCGGCCATCGATATTGAGGACGGCGAACCGGAATGGAGCAGTCAACTTCCAATTGGATTGGCTGAACCGTCCGACAAAAACCAACATCAAATGGACCCTGTGACCACACGGTCTGTGGCATTTGATCCAACATTGCCTGTGCGGACTCATGGTCCGTCTGTTCCCGCCCATGATGGCGGTCCAAGAATACCAATTCAAGGTCTGACTTATCTACCATTTTTGCCATTATCCTGTAACTTTTGGTTGCAGCTGAGTGCCACACATCTAGAATTTCAGTCATCATCCAGTCATGTTGTTGTGTTAATCGTTTCACCATGGGCCCCAATTGGCGGGGATCATGGCCTGGCGACACAGCTAGTGACACGTGAGGCAAACCTTCCTCACTCATTCGATACCATTGCTCTTGCTCCGGCGACAACTGCACATATGCTGCCACCCCCTCGGGGCCCACAAAGATGCATGGTGCGCGCAATATCCAACCATCCCCCTCAATTTCTTCGAACGCATCTCTATATATGTCATCTGATTCTCTATCATAATATAGAGTGCAGTGCAATGGATCCAGTGGGGGGTGGTACGGTGCCAATGTCTGGATCCACGGTTTCCACAAGAGGTATGTGGAGTAGACACCTCCCCCAAGTGGAGTCTCAGGATTCAATCTAGCCCAGTAGATCCGTGCCGTTTCAGGTACTGTGGGGAGTGGTGCCATCAACCACTGACCCCTAGGTGTCACAGGCTGGAAGCATTCCAGTACCTGTCCGTCAGGAAATGTCACTGTAAGTCCCTTCTCGCCGCACAATATCTGGGCTCTCAATGCTGACAACATGTCTCTGCCCATTAAATTGATGGGTGTGTCCATTGCATGAACATATGAATGATATAGTCTCTGTCCAGTGTTTGTAATTTCCGTTTTCAGTGGCCGAGTAAAGGGCAGAGTCTGAGGACGTCCCGAGAAGCCGACTAACGTTGTAACTCGCCTCGACAACGCTGTACTTGGCAGTGGCATGTTGATTGATGAATGTGTTGCTCCAGTGTCCACCAACATCTGGACTGGAGTGTCCGCCACTGTCAACTGAAGCATTGGCTCTGCCTGGCCAGTGCTTCCCGAGCTTCCCAGGCCCCCCTATTCGTCTGGGCCGTACCACTGGTCAGCTTGGAAATACTGACCCCTTGGATTCGGCTGTGGCCACGGGCGGGGCTGCTGCGGTACCCCTTGGTGTGGTGGCCCTGCTTGCTGGTTCTGCTGCTCCACCCCTGGTGGTGGGTTGCCATGACAATCACGTGCCCAGTGGTCAAGGGACCCGCAGTTGAAGCAAGTCCCTGGAGCGAACCCATTCCGCCCCCGGCCTGGGGGGGCGCCACGACCACGCCCTCTGTATCTACCACGGAACCCTTGACCTTGGCGCCGTTCAGCCCCCACTGGAGTTTGATACATCTGTTTTTGTTTCACCTTTTCTTGTTTTGCCTCACCATGCAACTTTGCCAACTGTAGTTTAACCAAACTAGTCGCCAGAGCGTCAGATTCCTTTTGATCTTTATTTGCTTTTTCCATGTAGATGCGGCAATGGTGTATCAAATGCCTCTTAAATCTCGGTTCCGGACAAACCAAAATGTCCGGATCAATTCTCAAAATCGCCTGCACCTCATTTGGGAGGCCGTTCAGCATCGCCGTCCTGAACATCATTTCAGCTTCAGGATAGTTGCCTGGGTGTTTACCTGTGGTCTCAATCCACAGCTCCAATGCCTGAGCATAATGTTGCTCGGGAGTCACATCTTTTCCGTAATTAAAAATTGTTGGCGCCACATCCACTGGGGAGGGAAAGGCCGCCCTCAGCTCCCGAAACAACGCCTCAGAAGTCTCAGCCAAGGGGGTTTCTCTCCCCAGCTGGCGG
Organism: Idiotropiscis lumnitzeri; assembly: GCF_059441095.1. Lineage (NCBI taxonomy): Eukaryota > Metazoa > Chordata > Actinopteri > Syngnathiformes > Syngnathidae > Idiotropiscis > Idiotropiscis lumnitzeri. Next base: position 286,184 of record NW_028283681.1, read on the forward strand.
GTGCCAGCTGCCCCCTCAATATTCTGTAATTGAATCAGGGAACACAATCCCAAAATGGCTTGTCTAAAATCTCCCAATGCTACTCCCTGTCCTGACATGGCGGCTAAGAATTTAGTAATCCAGGCTCGTGCCCCTTTATGCAGCGGAGGCAATTTTTCCACCAATGCAGCCACATCCCGAAGCACCAGAGGCTCATAGTGACGGCCAGCGTGAGTCACCACTAGGGGTGCCATTGTTTGAGGCTGCTCCTGCTGTGCCATCATCTTATCTTTACTGCGTGTATTATAGCCTCGCTCAGCCCTGGACATGCTCTCCTCTTTATCGCCCAGCCTCTCTCCTTCACTCAACGCTCTGAGCATCTGCCGCTGTTCACGTAACACTACCTCGGCTTCCTCATCACTTTCCACTTCCTCCTCGCGGGGATCTGCGTCACTGGGCATTGCCTGCCCATGTTTCCGTGTCCCCGTCATCACTCCCTCTAACATCTCTCTTTCCTCACTTTGCACCCTGTGTCCTTCCAACAACTTTCGCGACGCCTCCTTCATCAGTGGTTTCGAATTTCTCTCACTCCCGGCACTCGGGGTGCCCCCACCTCCTGCGAGCGCTGCCCCTGACGTCAGCACGGGCGACTCCACATTCCCCTGCTGCTCTCCGCGCACTCTCTTCCTTTCATTATTCACAGCCTGTTCAATCAACTGTATGGTCGCTGGCGTCATCCGTGAATCGTGATCTTCTACATCCAAAACCATCCTGCCGCCCAAAGTGACTACGGGGGCCATTATTTGCGCCATCGGATACGGCGGCGGCTCATACACATACTGTCGCGAGTCAGGCAACTGTGGATAAATGCCTCTCCGACCTTCCGTCTTTTCTTCCACTTTTCCAATCACTTCATCCTTCTTTTTCACTTCATTCACACTCTCTTCCTCTTTTATTGCCCCCAGCGCAGTGGCAATAATTGCCAATTGGTGAATGCCTCGTCTATCTTTGTCCAATTCCTTCACTTCCTTCTCAAGTTTAATACGCTGTCGCCATCCAGCTTGGCTCTGATCCTCCTTCATATCTCGAATATTTGCCAACATTCTGGTTTCCTTTTTCTGTAACTGCCTCGCTAACTTCGACATGTCCCACGTTCCGGGACCACCGCAAAACAAATCATCCTTTTTTAATTTCAGAAACAACTTCTGACTCCGTTCTTTCACCTTCTTAATTTTCTTACTTTCCATTCCACTAATCAACTGTGATTCCAGCTGAGCATAATGACCATTAATCTCCGACCAGACTTCCGCCCGCTCGTCTGAAGCGCCAGACACAAGAAAACCCTCACATTTCCTCCCATTTTCCATCTCCAAATCCACTCGTGCGTGTCCCAAGCACTTCATACGCAGAACAAATTTAGGCTTCACATTCACACCGCTTCCACACAGACACGTAAATCCCAGATTTTAAACCGTGTCCTGATACGTAAATCCCAGATTTTATATCGTATCTTAACCACGAATAGTTCCAAACTATTCTAGTAGGTAAATCCCAGATTTTATATCCTCCTAACGTCCACACTGTTACACTTTTTTTTTTTTTTTTTTTTAATTTATTTTTTCTTTTTATTATGCCGTTCCGCTCCTCCTTCCTCTTATAATTTAGCGTTGCCAATGTGCAGAATTTGAAAAGGATCTGCTTACCTTATGTCACTGTGGGCCCAAAGAGGAAAGACGGTCGGATGTGCGGCTCCTATCAGGTCGTCACCTGGTGTGGACATGCGAGACCCAGTCTCATGTGGTCTTTCTCGAAGTTCCAAACTTCTTTTACCTCTCATGCATCGCGTCGGCGTCACCATAAATTGTTGGAATTTATCTTTAAATCAATGTTAGAATTTAATTTTAAACCAATGTAAACTCAAATTAATAATCTGACTCCAATTTGTGACTTTACCCAACTCTCACTCATCCAACAATATGCGCGCTCGTTCTGCAATAGAAAGGTATCAGGAAGCCGGCATTTTCACACACGAGTGGATTTATTCCTAACACACAAATCTACAACTTGAGTTTGGGTCCCTCTCAATACAGCTCTCTTTGTCTTCGCTGTTCAGCATTAATTTATAGACACAATATGCAAATGACACAGAGACAAAGGCATCCTGGCATGATTCTATTGGCTATGTGTATGCTGCAGTTAACTTTAGCTTGCTTCTCTTGGTCTTTCTTCAAGTGGTGGCCCCTCCTGCTTGTGGCTGGAGGGTCCAGTTTCTTGTGCATCCCTTCCCCCTCGAGGTATCTGTCTGCGCCAGGCACCGACCTAAAACCTCCCAAACCTCACATTCTTTCACTTTCTTTTTCCAGCTTCACCAGCCACCCACACAGCATTCCACAGAATAACAGTGACACAAGATGCAGGACATCGAATAAAACTAGCCAGGTTTAAACTCTTCCACTCCTTTAAAATATAGCACCACTTTTTAGTTTTCTTTGGTATCCTGCCTCTATGAATGTTGTTAGAGCCAGTACCTGTTCTGTGGTGCTTCTGTGCTTTCTAAATCCTGCCTGCTGGCAAGGAATATTCAGCTCCAGGGTTGGTGTTATTCTGGTTAGGATTATCCTCTCCATTATCTTATACATACTGCATAGCAGGGATATTGGTCTGTAGTTATTTGGGTCTTCTGGTGATTTCCCCGGTTTTAAGATGGCTATGACCCTAGCTCTTTTCCAGAGATGGCAGTATCTACCCATGTTTATTGCATCAGTGATAGCAGATGCCATCCATTTAATCGCAGCTGGACCCAGGTGTTTCAACATATCTGGGTAGATCCCATCAACTCCTGCTGCCTTGCCTGACTTCGTTGCTCTGAGTGCTGCTTTCACCTCCTCTTCGCTCACTGGGTGGGAGAACCCGTCTTCTTCTGGCATGTCTCTGATTAGCTGCTGGTACTTTTTCTTTATGGTGGTTTCGAACTTGTAGTCAGGGGTGTGAGCTCCTCTTCCTCTTATATTAATTGCAACACTATCAGGGCTCACTACGTTAGACTGTTTGCTCTTTTTTCCACCCCCGTCCAGTTTTTTAATCAGTTTCCATGCATGTCTACTGGATCTTGTGAAATCCATGCTCTCTACCGTTTCCATCCATCTTCTCTGTCTCTCCTCCTGCAGTCTCTCCAGCAATTTCTCTCCAGTATCTGGATTCTGGGTTTCCTCATAGGATTTTAATATTTCCTCACATTCTGGTGTCCAGCATGGTATATATCTTTTACGGACTCCCCGGGGTATGTGCTTTTTTGCACTGCTCTGAATGAGTTTATTGAACCTAATTATATTCTCCTGTTTTGCTGGGATTCGCTTGCATGTCTTATCAACTTGCTCTGCGAAACCCTGCCAGTTTGCCTTTCTAAAGTTTAAAGGATAATGTAAATGGCAGTCAATTTAAAAACTGAACAAAGAGTAGACTGCTAGGAACCACTTTTGTGATCCCGGCATGGAAGTCCATTGTTTCAGAGGGGTCTCGTTCACACCTCCTGTGGTGCAGCTGTGATCCAATCTTCCTGCATTCCAATCCTGAGGGTTTGGTCATTAGCATGGTCTAAACTTCAGTTACACTTAAAGGATTTCATACATTTGACTATTAAAGGAATATAAGAGTTTGAGCTTAACATAGTTCATTAGATGTTGGTGCATCCAATGTATGAAAATGTGATATTGTAAAATGCTGAGAGTGTGACTGGTGAAGCGAAACTGGTTGCGGGGGTTGTGCAAGAATGGAATGTTTTAGAAGCAGAAGGTGCTGAGCGAGACAAGATGACTCCGGGAAGGAGCGGCCATCGGGGGATCGCACGCAGGAGGAGCCACGGGATTCGGCGGGAGGAGAAAGACCAATGAGAGCGAGCTAAAGTTAACTGCAATAAACATAGCCAATAGAATCATGCCAGGATGCCTTTGTCTGTGCCATTTTTGCATGTTGTATAGTATGAATCAGTACTGGGCAACTCGGGGGTAGAACACATTCGCTGGTGGCAAGAGAGGTGTAGAGTTGTATTGAGAGGGACCCGAGATCCAGGTGCCATGTAGAAAATCTGTATTGGGAATAAATCCACTTTGTGCGTGAAAATGCCGGCTTCCTGATACCTTTCTATTGCAGAACGAGCACGCATATTGTTGGATGAGTGAGAGTTGGGTAAGGTCGCAAATTGGAGTCAGATTACTTATTTGAGTTTACATTGGGTTAAAGTTAAATTCTAACATTGATATCAAGATAAATTCCAACAAGTTCCATCTTGGCAGGGGTAGAGATTGTGTGACTGGTATGTTGATTCCTGTTTTTATCAATATTGGTCGGTGCTGGGACCTTGGGAAGTTACCCAGCACTCTTCGATGTGCTGGCATTGATATGCCATCTGTGTCCCTCGTAACGAAGGTCAGGTCAGGTGTGTATTCCCTCTGCCATCGTGCTGAGTGGAAGGTGCCTGGTTCATTTGGATGGTAAAGGAGGTGGAGATTATTTATTTCTGCCCAGTTGCTGAGCTGGATTCCAGCTGGGTCGGGCTCTGTGTATCCCCACGATGTATGGTGGCTATTGAAGTCTCCTAATATTATAGATTGATGTTGGTATTGTGGGAGGACACTAATTGGCCAGCTTGTATTTGGAGGCTTGTATATGTTGACCACTGTTGTACCCAGCACCTCAATCTCTGACCTGTGTATATTGTGTTCGTCCATAGAGGATCCTCTGTCTATGGCAGGGATGTCTTCATGTACATATATCATGGTTCCGTACTGTTGATGATCTATTCTCGTGATGGGTATGAAGCTGGATATACTGTATCTCGATGGGGGCGATTCTTTAGTCAGATGAGTTTCCTGCAGTGCCAACACTTGTACATCTTTCTCCCTCAGCATCTGCGCCATCAACTCACACTTAGCCATCGATATACCCTCCACATTCAATGAGATTATCCTCAGTCCTCCTCCTACTGTCACTACATTGTCATTTAGGTCATCATTAACTGAGTCTAGCGTATTTTTCGAAGTTGCAGGACTCTCTACTGCACCAACGCGGACCTGGTTATCCTGGGCGACGGCCGATCCAGTATGAATATTCCTTCTTTGAGCTTCCATTTCCATTTTTGAGGTGTGTAGTCGAGAGCAAGTTTTTAACGCTTGGTTCGACCACCAGGGTGGGATTCCTCTTAGTCAGGCCCCCAGAATGCTGGCTGCACTCCAGGGAGCCGCTCAAGCCTCCACACGACGACAACGTGGGAATCCCGGTCGTGGAGGGTGTCGTCACTTTCGGCGCGACATCTGTTCGTCTGCTTTCATCCACCAGGCGAGTAAACGCAACTATGGTTTCGTGCACCACCACATGCAACACTTGCACCATTCTCATGGAAAGACTCTCCCTGCTGGAGGGACGTGTCCGCCAGCTAGAGCAGAGTAATGTGGTAAGCGTAAATGTGGCGGACAGCACCGGTTAGCATTGGCCGTAAACGGCTTGCTAATCGCGTTGAGCCTGTTAAGACACAGAGCAGTTCCATTCCACCTCGGTCTCCTGGCTCCCGCACTTTAGTGAAAGGTGACTCCATTACTCGATACATTAAGCTTGAAAATCCAACCACAGAATGTGTATTGCTGGGGCCAGAGCACCCGACATTGAAGCTAATCTTATGGAGCTAGCACGCAAGAGACCTAGACACCAGCGCAGTGCAAACAACGCTAGCTATTCAGATATAGTGATACACGTCGGCTCCAATGACGCTAGTGTTACTGCCGTTTCAATGATACGCTGGCTAAAGAAAGTTTTAACGCGCACTCACTCACCATGGGTTGAAGTTGCGATGACGTTCGCTCGGCTTCACTGGTCTTGATGTTGATGTGTAGTTATGTATGTCACGTCAAACAGTCAAGGGTTAGTCTTAATCGTAGTCATTTCAGTCCAGATGTCATGCCGTGAAGTCAAGTAAATCAAATAAATAAATCAATGGCTACGGTCTTCCAAACTTCAAATCAAAAACATCCGTGCATATGCGGTAATCAATACAATATACTATCTTCTATCTTCCAGTTTGTACATAAATAATGCGTCTTGAGTAAGTGCGGTTGAAAAACGGTATCCGACCAGCGTTCCCCCACCTGTCCTGCATTTGTTATTTATGGATGAACGCAACCAGTGCTGACGTCATCAATTGCCCTAGTGGTGGTGTTGCCATACTGCATTACTCAAAAGAAAACTGCTCCAACAACTAGGATGAAGCAATCAGAGATCACAAAGAAAAAACATAGCAAGGACTTGTGATCTCGCCAGAAAGATGAGTCTGAGTCGAGTAATTGTCTCTGGCCCCTTGCCTGCGAGAGGCAATGATGAGAAAGATGGGGGTGTAGCCCTCATTTCCGAATTTAATCTAAAACTTAGTCCTCGTCCTAGCAATTCCTTCAAAACATTTGAAGTTCTCATTATGCGATCCACGGCCGCACTGCCGTTTTATCTTGCCGTTTTTTACCGTCCCCCTGGCTCTTACTCAGGCTTTTTAGATGAATTTTCTGAATTTGTGGCTGATTTGGTAACTCATGCGGATAATATATCATGGGCGACTTCAACATTCATATGAATCTCCCGTCGGAACCACTTACCGTGGCGTTTCGGACAATAATTGATATGTTTGGTTTCATGCAAATAATAGATGAAGCAACGCATATAAATGGTAACACGTTAGATTTGGTATTAACCCGGGGCTTAGCATCCTCAAAAATAATTGTATTACCATATACTAGTGCTATAGCTGACCATTACTTAATCAAATTTGAAGTCTTGGCGCATTGCCATCGTTCTGACCATGATCAAAGCTATAGCAGCCGCAACATTAGCTCCTTAACCACCGCTGCGCTCTCTGAGCTACTCCCTTTAGTAACCGATTCGTTTCCTAATTATATTGGTCCGATTGATGATCTTACAAACAACTTTAATGTCGCTCTGTTAAATGCGCCTGACTCCGTCGCACCTTTAAAAACTAAAACTTGTCCAAAGAGGCTGACTCCGTGGTTTAATGAGGAAACACGCATACTGAAACGATTCTTGTAGGAAGCTTGAGCGCAAATGGCGTGCGACCAAACTGGAGGTCTTCCGTCAGGCATGGTGCGCTAGTTTATACAAGGAAGCGCTCAATCTAGCCAAAACTAATTATTACTCTAGATTAATTGTTTTACATAAAAACAACCCTAAATATTTATTTGCTACTGTAGCAATGCTAACGCAACAGCAACCAACCTCGGATAGCTCTTCCTATTCAGCTCACGATTTCATGCAATTCTTTACTCAGAAGATTGAGTGTATTCGTGATGAGATTAAAGACACTGTTCTTACAATTCCGTTGAATTCCGTCATAAATGGTGTTAATAGGGACATTAGGGCTGATAACTGTCCGATAACCTTATCTCAATTTAAAAAAGTATCTCTTGAAAGCCAAACAAAATTGGTTAGTGGGGCAAAACCGACAACTTGTGTGCTCGATCCGCTTCCTGGCAAACTAATTAAAGAACTGTTTATGACCCTAGGACTGTCTGTCTTAAATATTATTAATCTATCACTTACCACGGGTATAGTACCAGCAGCTTTAGGACCGCCATTATGCGACCGCTACTTAAGCAACCAAACCTCGACCCAGAGAGTCTCAACAACTATAGACCGGTTTCAAATCTTCCGTTTATTGCAAAAATCTTGAAAAACTTAATGAATATATGACTAGTAATAATCAATTTGAACCTTTCCAATCAGGTTTTACCGAATGGAAGCTACGGAGGAGGAGGGCATGCTCGCGTGACAGTTAAGCCGAAGAGGAGCACCTTCCCCGGGCACGGGCGGTGTCAAGCGGCCCCTAAGTTTAACCGAATGGAAGCTCCGGAGGAGGAGGGCATGCTCGCGTCACAGTTAAGCCGAAGAGGAGCACCTCTTCCCCCCGGGCACGAGCGGAGCGCGAGGCTGTCAGTTATGAATGAATAAATGAATAAATAAATAAATGAAGAATGCCACCTTTCATTTCACTGGCATGATCCGTGCCTGTCATGCCGCGTGTGTTTTTGTTTTTTCAGCTGTGTGGGCGTTCCTCCAGCGATCATCTCGCGCCATGCGGTCAGCTGCTGCGAGACGCGCCCACCAGCCCCGCACCGGATTCCCATTCACTCACTGATTACACTCACTACCACCTACACTGACTACCTGGCGTCGGATTGTTATCCTACTTGTGTCTGCGTTTGGAGAGTCCTGCTCAATCCTCCAGCTCTGCTGGAGGATCATAACATTCACAGGGCACACCGGACGGCGTACCAGAAGTTAAAAGTCGAAGTAATTAAATAAATACAAAAATAAGTAATTGAATAAATACAAAAATAATGGCTGGGGAATAAAAAAATAAGAAGTTTTAATAATAATTTTTTTTTGTTATAACATGAATTTCACTCTCTCTCTCTCTACCCGTATATATATATATATATATATATATATATATATATATATATATATATATAATTTAAGCATTTTTGAAGGTGCGCCGCTACTTCGCGGATTTTCAGTTTTCGCGGGTGGTCTCGGTCCCCATTAACCGCGATAACCGAGGGTTCACTGTATTACTCTGACTCGATCTTGGCGCCGCTTTTGACACTTGATCATAACATATTATTAAAACGCCTTGAAACTTGTGTTGGCATTTCAGGTTCAGCGCTTTCTTGGTTTAATTCGTATCTGTCGGAGAGGACGCACCGTGTAATTCATGGCAATGCGACTTCTGATCTTTGTAAGATCACACGCGGAGTTCCGCAGGGATTGGTACTAGATGCTACCGCTTGGTGATATTATACGGAAATATAACATTAGTTTTCATTGTTATGCTGATGATACGCAATTATACATGCCGTTGGATATAACGAATCCGTGTGATTGCTATAAATTAGAGGCATGCCTTGCCGAAATTAAACTATGAATGTCTTTCAATTTTTTGCGTCTTAACTCAGATAAAACCGAGATGCTGATCATTGGACCAGCGCGTCATCTGTACCTTTTTCAAAGACACCACTATGAGTATCGATAAATTGCCCAAAAGGATTCAACAAAAAATCTCGGTGTTATATTTGACACAACTATGTCGTTTCAAATGCACATTAAAAATATTACTAGAACTGCATTTTTTCATCTGCGTAACATTGCTAAAATTCGCCCAATTCTATCAACTTGTGATGCAGAAATCTTAATCCATGCGTTTGTTACGTCTCGCCTCGACTATTGTAACATTTTGCTCTCGGGTCTCCCCATGTCTAGTATTAAAAGTTAGTTCAAAATGCAGCAGCTAGACTCTTGACTAGAACGAGAAAGTTTGATCATATTACCCCGATACTTGCCAATTTGAATTGGCTTCCGGTCCACTTGAGATGTGATTTTAAAGTTCTGCTACTTGCCTATAAAATATTGCATGGCTTAGCTCCTTCCTATCTCGTTGACCTCGTGGTACCATATGTTCCGTCCCAAAACCTTCGCTCACAAAATGCTGGTCTTTTAGTGATTCCGCGAGCCAAAAAGAAGTCCACAGGTTCTAGAGCGTTCTCTATTCGGGCACCAATGCTTTGGAATGCACTACCCTCAGGTATTAGAGGCGCCACCTCAGTAGAAATGTTCAAAACACTATTAAAGACGCATTTATACTCTTGTGCATTTAGTTGAACTATTTGTTGGCCTGTTTACTGCCGCTTTTTCTCTTTTCTTCTCTATTCTGCCCCCTTTTCCCCGGCTGGGGGATTAGGTGACGGTGACCCACTAGGAAGTTTAAGGCATTGACAAACTGGGCATGCACCTGTTCCAGTGATGTCGTCTTCCTGCAGCGTGACATTTGATCAATTTATTTATATACTTTAGCATCTAATTTAATTATTTGTTGGCCTGTTTACTGCCGCTTCTCCTCTTTTCTGCCCCCTCTTCCCCTGCTTGGGAATTAGGTGATGGTGACCTGCTATGAAGATTACGGCACTGACCAACCGGGGAGGGACCTGCTCTCCCAAAGTCGTCTTCATGCAGCGCCTCTTCTGATTTCCCTATATTTCAGCACTTCGTTGAACTACTTGTTGGCCTGTTTACTATTTCTGTTCTTTTTTTTCTGTTCCCAATTCCACGGCTTGGGAATTAGGTGATGGTGATTCACTTGGAAGTGGCTGTTTTGAATTTACCCCAAACTGACTATTTCAAGATCGAAGGCTCATCCTCGGATATGCTGCCATGGAGATTACGGTCCTGGATGAGGACCCACTCCACTAAAGTCATCTTCCTGCAGCACTTCATTTAATTGACTCTCACATTATCTCATCTAACATTGTATAGCATCATTGTATGTGTCAAATGTTGCCCACTTAGCATCCAAAGCAGCCTGGTCATCCTGGAAGGGGGTTTCCCCCCCATCTGTGGTCCCTTCTCAAGTTTTCTCACTTTTCCCCCAATGGGGTTTTGAGTTTTTCCTTGCCCTCCTGGGGGTTAAGATCAGTGGATGTTGATTGTGGTTATGTAAAGCCCTTTGAGACTGTCTGTGATTAAGGGCTATACACATAAAATTGACTTGACTCGACTTGGACCAGAATAGAAGTGGATGAGGGAAAAAGGGAGGGGCGGTGTTGACTGATATTGTGCAGATGGAAGTAGGCTGACCGGGTTGTGTTATTATGCTTATGGAAAGATAGAGTGCTGTCAAGGATGACACCCAGACTCTTGACCTGAGGGGAGGGGAAAACAATGGAGGGGCCAACAGGAATGGGAAAACTGACAACTTTGGATTGTATTGATTTTGTACTGAAAAGAATAACTTCTGTTTTGTCGCTGTTAAGCCTCATGAAATCATTAGAAAACCAGTCATTGATTTCAGATAGACAGGAGGTGACGGAGGTGGGAGGGAGTGATATGCTGGGTTTGCAGGAGAACTAGAGCTGGGTGTCATCCGCGAAGCAATATAAAGCGATATTGAATTTTCGGAAAATGCTGCCAAGGGCAAGGAGGTATATGATACATAATAGGGGGGCTAGGACCGAGCCTTGGGGCAAACCTGAGGTGACTGGGAGGGACTTTGATGAGAAATATTTAAGCTGGATGAACTGAGTGCGGTCTTTGAAGTATGAATGGAACCAGTTGAGGGCGGTGTGGGTGATGCCGATGGAAGAAAGTCTTTTGAGAAGGATGGTGTGTGAGATGGTGTCAAAGGCCGCAGTCAGGTTAAGAAGGATGACAATGGAGAATGAATCGGAGTCAGCTGCAATGAGGAGATCAGAGGTGACCTTGAGTAGAGTTGATTCAGTGCTGTGAAGTGCACGGAAACCGGACTGAAAGGGTTATTGCAGGTGAGATGAGAGTGGAGTTGAGTGGCGACTACATTATCTAGGACTTTTGAAATGAATGGGGCAGAGGTTCAGGAAATAGTACTGAGCGGCTTTTTCTTAATCTCATGAGAAAATGTACTCGGGCAAGCACAGTCGAAAAGAGTCGTGCGTTATCTCAGCCCAGCCTCACATTCTTCCCCCGACACGGGTCTACGTCCAAGGGAAGGTCCTCTCCAGATTAATCATTGTCTGGATGGTTGATTCCCAGCTGGTCCCCAAGACTGGTATTCCACGGCTGGCCTTCTCCGGCGGGCAGTCTCTCCGTCTCTCCTGCTGGTATTCCCCTGTAATCTTGTCAGTGTGCATGTATGTGTGCTCCAAAATCAAATTATGTCTTTCAGAATGTGTTTTTGCAATGGCGTCCCAGTGAACCCTCCAATCAATCAATCAAATTTTATTTATAAGAGCACTTTTCATACATAAAATGCAGCTCAAAGTGCTGTACAATAAAAACATCCAAATTACAACGAAAAACTAAAACCCATTCCACCCACTCAACATAAACACAAGACACATCAACATACACGCCTGAACTCGCATACACACAGAACACTCGCATTCACACAACTTAATAAACCATCTTAGTAGAAAGACAGGGTAAGGCACAGAGAAACCATATGAGAAAATGTACCCAGGGTAGGTAATCCGCGCTGAGAGGGATGACGGCTCACGCCCACAGGGAGCTGCGCCAACACACAGACCCCTAGCCCAGACTGACCGGGGTAGACCCTACACATAGTGCAGAGGGCCCCGGGCCTAAGGAGCCTCCGGGATGAAGCCCCCTGTGAGAAGGCCAGCCACACCTCCCAGCGCGGAGGCCCCCCTTGAGGAAACACTGGAGCTAAAATATATAAAAGAAAATGATAATGCTAAACAAAAAAGAAGCTAAAAATTAAAGGACAATAATATAAAAAGACGAAGCTAAAATATTTAAGAAAAATTATGATACTAAAAGACATAGAAGAAGCTAAAAATTAAAAGACAATAATATAAAACGACGGAGCTAAAATGTATAAGAAAAATGATACTAAAAGACAAAGAAGCTAAAAAAAATTAAAGACAATGATAATAGATAAAATGACAGTCCTGAATTAAAAGACTAAGATAAATTATTTAAAAGCCAAACAAAAAAGGTGAGTCTTGAGCAGGGGTGGGCAATTATTTTTTCCATGGGGCCGCATAAGAAACATAAAATATTGTGGAGGGCCGGGCCAAAAGGCTGAACTCAATTCTGCATAATATTAATTGTATTTCTTTTTTAAAAAGCAGTAAATAGCACTGTTTTGACAAGCTGGCAAGAGTATATATTAAAGTTAAGCAATGAAACTAAATACCAAATAAACTGAAAAAATGAGGTTGCCTTCCAAAAATTTATTCATTCAAATTTCTCAACACAATGGTAGACAAAATATTAAAATTTTTTACTATTTGTGACTCATATTAGTAAACATATTCTGTCACATTCACTTCAAAACACATTTTGAGTTCCATATACTGTTGGATAGTTGTGTAAAGGTTCTGAGCATTTTAAAGACATCACAATATTGTCTTTTTGCACCAAACATTAAGCAAGATACAACATATTGACTGTCACTGAACTGTGATTTTGAGAAAAAGTGTCCCAGTTCATTGTTATCTGGTGCCGTTTTTATATTTCTCTCCATGTTTCGTCTGGTAATGCCGACTCAAATTGTAGTCCTTCAACACGGCGATCTGCTCCCCGCAAACTAAACACACAGCTTTACCTCTAACTTCAGTAAATAAATACTTCGCTGTCCAATTTTTGTTGAAAATTCTACATTCGGCATCTACCTTTCTTTTTTTAGCCTGAGCGGACATTTTTGAGGGCGAACGTCGTCTTGTTGTGATTCAATTGCGCGCATGTCTTGATAAACGCATTACGTCATTATGTGCGACGCACATTGTGCGGGAATAAAAAAAAAAAAACAATTTCAGAATAAAAGCAGTGCAGCTTTAGCCCATGAATGAGGTGAAATTAAAAAGTATGTTTATTTTGAAATTTCCAATTAACCTTACACTCGCGGTCAGAGTCAACCAAAGGTATGTGGCCCGGGCCATACAATGCCCAGGTCTGTCATACGGGCCAGTCAGTGCCACCCGGCGGGCCGGATGTGGCCCGCGGGCCGTGCAATGCCCAGGTCTGGTCTTGAGCCTCCTTTTAAAAATATCAACGGTCTCTGCGGACCTGATGTCCTCCGGCAGGCTATTCCATAGACGAGGACCAGAATGGCTGAATGCAGCCTCGCCATGTGTTCCAGTCCTCACCCTAGGAATAATTAACAGGCCGGTGCCAGAGGACCTCAGGGTCCGCGAGGATGGCCCAAGACCGTTAAGGCATTTAAAAACTAATTGAAGCACCTTAAAATCAATCCTGAAACACACGGGGAGCCAATGCAGCGATTTTAAAACTAA